>NC_080093.1:97030442-97330442 GCF_950005125.1 Chionomys nivalis
AGAGTATGTTGTCCGAAGGGAAGAGTGGTGGGAGACGACAATGTCTAGAGTCAGGCTAGGAGGACCTGTTAGGACACGCTTAGCATGCCAAATTTCATCTTAGCTGCATTCAATAAAAGGTTTTTAGAAATAGAATAGTATGGGTTGTGGGGGAAGGACATGTAAGGGGAAGCAGAAAAAGTTCCTGTAGCAGAGCTTTGGAGAAATGGGCATGTTAGACTTGAGGAGCAGAGATGAGAGGGCAGATATAAAATATTTTAGGAATAGAATGTGAGTTCTTCTCATCAACTGAAAGAAATTTCTTTTTTTTCTTTTTTTTTTTTTTTTTTTTTTATTTTTCGAGACAGGGTTTCTCCGAAGCTTTTGGTTCCTGTCCTGGAACTAGCTCTTGTAGACCAGGCTGGCCTCGAACTCACAGAGATCTGCCTGCCTCTGCCTCCCGAGTGCTGGGATTAAAGGTGTGTGCCACCACCGCCCGGCTAAGAAATTAATTTCTATGTAAAATCAATTTAAAGGCTGGGTGGTGGTGGCAAATGCCTTTAATCTCAGCACTTGGGAGGCAGAGGCAGGTAGATCTCTGTGAGTTTGAGGCCAGCTTGGTCTACAGAGCTAATTCGAGGACAGGCTCCAAAGCTACAGAGAAACCCTGTCTCGAAAATACAAAAAATACAGTCAAATAGTTTAGCAAATGCTATTTTTGAAATATCAGTTTTGGGGGAGAATGATCTCATAGTCAGTGTTTTATGTTTTTTGGTTTACTTTTTTTTTTTCCTGCGAAGCTATGTCATGACCAAGGAAGCTCTTATAAATGAAAACATTTAATTGGAACTTGCTTACAGTTTCAGAGGCTTAGCCCATTATTATCATGGAGGGGAGCATGGCAGCACACAGGCAGACATGGTGCTGGAAGGGAAGCTGAGAGCTACATCCTAACTCACAGGCATGATGAAGAGAGAGCTATTGGGCCTGACGTGGGTTTTTGAAAACCTCAAAGCCCACCCCCCACGTGACACATTTCCTCCAAGGCCACACCCACTAATCTTTTCAAATAGTGCCACTCATTGGTGACCAAGTATTCAAATCTATTGGCCTCTGGGTTCATTCTCATTCAAACTGCCATGGAGGGCTGGGCTTCATTATTTTCTCTGAGTCATTGAAATGTATTTTCAGGAAACCTAAAGGAAATGAGGTTAAGAAAAAGAAGTAACTTTGAAAAGTCAGAATGAGAAATGAAAGTGCTTGTTTGATTCCAAGTACCGAGGAGAAGTGATTTATCAATGAATAATATCTGACAGCAACCATTTCATCAAGCTTCATATTGGAAGAATGGGAGAAAACCAACTCCTCTCCTTGACTTCAAATATGCCTCTGATGAAATAGAGAAATATATGAAATCGGCAATAGCCTTCCTATACTCCAAGACTATTTTTTGAAGCTCATGTGTGTGGGATTGTTTCTCTGACTTCTTCCTCAGTATGTTTGTTGTTGATATATAGGAAGGCTACCACTGACTTTTATAAGTCAATTTTGTATCCTGCTACTTTGCTGAATGTGTTTATCAGTCGTAGGCATTTTCTTTAATATGGGGGTCTCTGCAAATACCACAGTCATCAGAGTGCCAATCCAGGGGAGGCAAGAAGGAAACTTGGTTCTCCATGTTTCAGTAGTTGGTGTTGGTTCAAACTTAAAGACTGTGACACTGGGTAGTTTATTTCATTTATATTTAGGCACAACAACTTAGAAAAAAGTTTCCTAGTGATAATGAACTCAATCACATGTGTACAATAAAGCTTAAAACATGACTACATTGAAAACTTGTAAAGTACAAGTAACATCTTCCATAAATATAATTTCTATAACTAAGAAACAGGCTCAAGGCCATCAATGCTCATGATAAGGGTTTCAGGAAAGAAAGCACTATAGGTTGACTAAGATAAGCATAAGTGTCTCGGGGAGTTAGGTGTGCATACATATATTTCTGTATACAGATAGCATAGAAGTCACCAGGCTATTAACCACATCTGTGCCCAGGCTTTGGGCAGGCAAACAGATTATATATCTCTCTGAAGAAACAATCCTCTGTGTTAACATTCCTGGTTTCTCTACTGCTTCTCTGCTGTGAGATGACCCTTCTATATACTATGAACATATGTTGCTCTCACTAGTTAATAGTAAAAGAGCTTTGGCCTATAGAAAGACAGAATATAATATAGCTAGGTGGGAAAACCAAACTGAATACAGAGAGAAAGAAGGGTGGAGTCAAGGGAGACATAAGTCAGTCAACCACGATGCAAGATGCCACAACTACGTGGCAATACATAGATTAGTAGAACCGAATTAATATAGTGAGAAGAGCTAGTTAGTATTACTCTATTCTTTTTTAAGGATATTTTTTTTACAGTCAATGTGACTTCATTCCAGAGATACAGAGATGGGTCAATAATCATAAATCAATGTTAGAAATTACATAAATGAGCTCAAAGAAATTACACGATCATCATGATAAATACAAAGAGGCTTTTGACAAAATACAACATCTCTTTATGTTGAAAGTTCTGAAGAAATTCAAAATGGAAAGATCATATCTCAGCATAATAAGACTATATATGACAAACTTACAGCCACATCACATTTATGGAGAAAACTCAGCATTCCCACTAAGATTGTAAATTCGAGGATGTCCACTCTCTGATATAACTCGATATAACTCTGAAAGTATTATCTGGAGCAGTAAGAAAGGAGAATCAAATAAAAGCTATAAATAGTAAAGTAAAAAGTCAAAGGATCTCTGTCTGCAGATGATATAAGTATACATACATTTCTTAGTATATACAGGATACCCTAAAGACGCCACCAAAAACTCACATAAATGATAATCACTTGCAGCTCTGCTTATCATTAAATAATTTTTGTTGAAATTGGCATGCAAAGTCAATGTCCTTTCATATACTAGGTAATAAACACACTAAGAATGAAATCTATTAGAAGTGATCTCACTCACAGCTGTGTATTCCATCCGATCCCCACCCAAATCACGTAACTAGAGGAGGGACTAGTAACTTCACTGAGTGTCTTCCCATTTTCTACTATGTAGCCTTGCTGCTTGACTGTATTGTCCTGTCTATTCCATCACTGTGATTCCAAGGTCTTCTGTCATCCTCCCACCTGCTTAGCTCTGCTTCAGGATGGTTATAGTCATGTCAAGTTCAGCAGACATTGCTTACACAGGTCTACGCCAGCCGAGTCTACATAGCAAGTTCCAAGACAGTCATGGATATACACAGTAAGACTCTGACTCAAAAGAAAAAGAATTCTTGTTCTTAGTTGTATGCCCCAGTAAATACACAGCCATGAGACATGCAAAGCATAATTTCATGAGCTACCTTGACGAAAAAGAACTGTCGGTGCAAAATAAACGGTAAACTCTGAACTTAATCTTATACATCATATCTCAGGAAGGTAATGTGTAGGGTATGATTCCAGCATATCTGAAGACAAATTATATATGAGTACACAAATAAAAGCACATGGTAAAAGAGCACCAGAAGGGAAGCCACCCCAGAGAAGGAAGAAACTGAAAGACTGCTAAGACTTTCATAAGGACAGAACAGATGGACATACCCTGATTGTACACACATGTACCACACATACCCTGATTGTACACACATGTACCACACATACCCTGGATTCCATTTCTAATGCTTTGTTTTCACTTTATATTCTAGTTTGTTTTGTTTTTCCACGAGACAGGGTTTCCCTGAAGCTGAATTTTAATGGTCTGTTGCTTTGAAACGTCCTCCCTACTTCTATTTTTGTGACTTACTGCTTCAAAGAACTTCTCCATTTCTTTATCCCTAAGGGAAAGGAAATATAATCACTACATAGAGCTAGTTACAGAACTAGCTCCACAGAGGTACAAAATGTAAAACAAAACAAAGCAAAACAAAAAAAATTAAGAAAAACTAGCTCACTTTATATTCTAGTATTTTACACTAAATAAAACTCTGTACCTTCAAAGATGGCAACATTCAAAGGAAGTTAGATGTCCAAAGACAGATACCCACCTACATGTTTTCAATACATCCAATAGTCACTTAGAAGTTACTTTGCAACAGATTGCATGGCTCAGGGATTAGGCACTTGCTGCAGAAGCCTGACAACCTGAGTTCAAGCTGAGATCCCACAGCAGGAGAAAAGAACCAACTCCCTAAAATGGTTTTGACTTCCATAAATGTTGTAACATTAGCAGGACAACTCATACACTTATATTATAAACAAACACACATACACACACAATGCCTACTTTTGCTGAAAAGTCTTGCCTCCGTACTTGGCCCCACAAGACCCCTTGGAATAACAGAACAATGGAAAAATTTAAGAGAGATATCAACAAACAGCACTGCAACCCCAGAGGGGAGCAAATCCTGGTGAAGACAGGCCATGACTGCCTTTTAATGACTTCTTTGTACCACCTTCCAGGACCACACTTCATCCAGAACCTCTCAGTTATTCCTACCCATGCTCTTCGTCTCACCTCTTCTCCACCCAAAGATCATGTCGATACATCAAGACAAGTCAGGTGTGGGGTCACTAGACCACGGTCCTCTTGTCGCCTATGTGACAAGAGTAAATAATAAATAAGTCCCTTTCTGACTTCCTCAATATCCACTTCTTTAATTGGGGTGTTTACACAGTGTCACCAAATTGTCAGGGCTTCTGTCCTAAAAACTGTGGCTAAATACCTATATGCAAAATAATTGTGTGAACTCAAAAATAAGAGAAAACGCTGTGTAATGATGTGATCTGTTTAAGATGATTTCCCAATTTGCCCAGTGATTTAGCAGTTTATTTTACTTTTACCTCAATCAACACACTTTATATTTTATTTAACCATGTCTGTCAATTTGACATTTTATTAATACTAGAGTCCAAGATGTTGACCTTTGAGTAGTACAGATTTTAACAAACCTCTTCTTCCTCTGGAATCCTTGGCAGCCTGAAGCCACAGGTATTTCTCTTGCCTCAGTCTCAAGTGCTATTCCAGGTGTGAACCATCACAAATGGCTTACTTTCACTTTCATTTTTCTTTCTTTTTAGTTTTTTATTTATTTTCTTTCATCTGCATTATTTCATCTATATTTGCTACATTGTTACCTATAAAGCATAACTTTCCACACTCAAATAAGCACAATTTCATTAAAAATAACCATAAACTCAAATATTTGGGTGAATAGATAAGACTGCTTATTCTGACCTTTGAAAACCAACCGTAAAGTCATGCCTGGAAAATAAAGAACAAGGACATAATACACATTTTAAAGACAAAAATGCAATGATCAAGACAATCTACTGTACAATTTATCAAAGTCAACAAAAGACAGTATGGAAACAGTCATCTTAAAATGTATCATTAACAACACTCTCCTAATTACTATCATTGAAAACCATGGATTTTCAGATACAAGTACATCAGCTTCAAGGAAAAATAGATGTGTGGGACAGGATGAGAAGATAAGCTAAGTTTTATCTTCCCAGATAAAAGTACATGGGTAGCAGGAATTCAAGATTAAACTTCTAAAACAGAATTTTAAATGTAACAGTTTGTTGACTCTGGAGATAAATCAGTCACAAACTGCTGGGCTTAATACCCAGTACCACTTCAAGGATGAGGATGTCTTTTTCCTTTTTTGAATAAAAACAGGATAGGGTTTTTTTTTTAAAATAATAGTTTGCTAATTATGTTAAAAATGGACATGCCCATTCCACCAAGTGCCAAATGAACTTTCCATAACTTTGTTGCTCACATTACTAAAATAGTAACAATTATTTGGGTCAATTTCATGTTTAAACTATTTCAGCAGATTAGTGTACGTAGAATTTTTAGAGCTGAATTATTTAAAACTATTTGAATCATCATGATTGTGTTTCCTTAGACAAATCTGAGTGGCTTCTCTGACAGTGATGTGGTGAGAATAAGTGAGACACTTGAAATCTTCCCTTTGAAAGCACATAATCTGTGTGATACTAAGTAATAAGTAGGTTACATCTTACATCTTCTTAACAAGGAAAAATGGCACTAGGTTTCGATCCTACTGCATGAATTGGCTTTGTGGGAGCCTAGCCTGTTTGGATGCTCACCTTCCTGAACCTGGATGGAGGGGGGAGGACCTTGGACTTCCCATAGGGCAGTGAATCCGGACTGGACTGCTCTTCAGACTCAAGAGGGAGGGTGAATGGAGTAGGGGAAGGGGGAGAGGAGTGGAGGGAGGGGGAGAGGAGTGGGGGGAGGAGGAGAGGAGTGGGGGGAGGGGGAGGGAAAGGGAGGCGGGGAGGAAGCAGAAATTTTTTTCAACAAAAAAAGTAAATAAAAAATAAATAAGAAAAAAAACAAGGAAAAGCTCTGTGTAAGCTTTACGAGGAAAGAACTAGTAACAGAACATACTGCCTGTTTTAGCTCTGACACTCTACATAGGTTAAGAATGCAACATTAGGCAAAAAATGAAAACCATTATCATTTTACCAAAGGAGCTAAACACAGAGCAGAAGAAATAGGCTTGGTATGGGTCCCAGAGATCCCACTGGTTCTGAACCAAATTTTAACACAAAGGCATCTACATACAACTTTCATGACTGTTTATACTAGAAAGATTCAAAACAGATGAGGCGAGCATGGCCTACCTTGTTGAAGACAAATAAATATCCGCATAACTAAAAGTTCCGTAAAGTGCCTCAGCGAACTACATCATCCCCCTGCTATTGGAGGAACCTAATAAGTGAGGTGACTAACATGACCAACTCACTGCCTGCATTCAGAAACAAGTGGGACACTTTTCAAATCTAATACTTCATAGTTACAAAACAGTGAGCCTCATTATCTTTAAATACTGAAAACAAAAGGGGCCTACACAAACTAGTTGATTTAAGTAGTCATTTCCTACATTAGTAGTCACTTGCTGTGCTCTTAAAATCTCTATGCAAGAAGCAGGAATTTTCCCCGTATCTTTTGGCAATTGAATCGAAAGAAAAGTTTTAGGCATTTAAAATTTTATGAAGTCTGTAGTTTTAAAGCTAAATTATTTAATATCTTGAATTATTATTGCACTTATATGTTGCCCAAAATATGTCTACAACAAAAATAAGGTAAGCAGGGGCTGGAGAGATGGCTCAGAGGTTAAGAGCGTTGCATGCTCTTCCAAAGGTTCTGAGTTCAATTCCCAGCAACCACATGGTGGCTCACAACCATCTGTAATGGGGTCTGGTGTCCTCTTCTGGCCGGCAGGCATACACACAGACAGAATATTGTATACATAATAAATAAATAAATGTAAAAAAAAATAAGGTAAGCAGATCTACAAGCATTTGGTTTCCTTATTTGATAAACAAGCTCTCATAAAGGAAATGCAAACTGCAATTTGAATAAGCCTATATATGTGTGACAATATATCAACCTCTTTCAGAATGAAATCCAACCCCTAACTCTACAAATCTGTGAAGAACCAGATGGGATTACTGTACACAAAGTCCCAATTATTGAATCATTTCACTTTGAGATCACTGAGCTAAAACAACATTTGCTCAAGATTTAAGAAAAAAAAAGATTTTAAGAAAGAGATTCTTTGAAATCATTGAATACATCATTTCTGTCATTAATAGAAATAGCTTTAAGCTATTTTCTGATGCAATAATTCTTTCTAATGAAGTAATTCTCTAGCTCTGAATAAACAGTACATTTACAAGAGTAAGGAAATTGTCAGTAGGCATTCCTTCTTGTTTTAAGTTGTTTCTAAAGTATGTCAAGAAAGCTGTTAAAGACTTGGGGAGCGGCAGCTTCGGGATCTTTTCCTTCAGTTCTGAGGCAGCTCCTCATGCTTCACAGCTTCACTGGGATCTTTTTCTTCCTCATCTTTGCTGACTTCTTCCATTTTTTTTTATCCTTTTCAATACCTAGAGGCTGAGGAATAAGCTGATTACCCAGAAATACATAAGTATTAATTCTCTATTTAACTCTCTTTTCCTCTTCGGTAGAGCCCTTTGTGGAATTCCCTTAGCCTGCATCTCATCCTTTGATGTGTCGAGTGTAAATATGAGCCAAGTCTTGGAGATTCCTGACAGCACATGGGGGGGACCCCACAGAATCTGATGTGCCTTTATAATTCTTACAGGGTTGTACTAGTGATGCAAAAGAAACAGCAAGGATATTTTTACTCTCCCAAGTGTTTTGTTCAGTCTGCATAATCTGTGTTAACTGGTCCTCTATAGACATGACCAGTATTTCCCCAACTTTGAGCAAGATCTTCATGTAGCTTTCATGATCTTTCTGCAATCAAGCTCCACAGTAAATCTGATCATACTGATGACTGTCGGAAGCTATCTGAAGGCAGTTACCCACCACAATACGGGTTGACAGAATTCAAAGGAAACTCTCCAGCTTTTGCTTGACTTACTCCACCACATCTGAATGAAGTTCATTCCTGTGATTTATTCAAAGAGGACCTAAAATTATGTACAACATTGTACTTAAATATCCTGCTTCACTTCCCAGGTTAAGAAAAGAATCCTGGTTGAAGTTTCAAAGCTTCCATAACTTCAGAATCAATGCAAGGTTCTGTCAAGTGTACGCTTCCAGGTTTTGAGGCTCTATCTTTGCAAGAATTGTCTCTGTAGCCTTCAAACAGAAATCTCCATGGCCAATGTCTCTGAAGGCTTGCTCTAGTCTTTCAGTAGGGATGTAGTGCTCTTCTTTAAGCTTATCTATGATGTCATGATTATCTTCCCCAGTGTTGTCTGAGGTTACTGTCCTGCCTGGTTCCCACAGTCATTAAGTCCCAAAGAAATCACACAGAGGTCTACATTAATTATAAACTGATCAGCCTATTATTAGCTCAGGCTTTTTATTAACACTTTCCTACATCTTATATTAGCCCATTATTCTTGTCTGTGTTAGCCATGTGGCTTGGTACCTTTTTTGGTGAGGCAGTCACATCTTGCTTGATCTATGTCTGGGTGACAACTGCAGACTGCAACTTCCCTCTTCCCAGAATTCTCATTGCCACACCTCTACTTCCTGCCTGGTTGCCATCACCCCATCTATACTTCCTGCCTGACTATTGGCCAATCAACATTTTATTAAAAATAATACAAGCGACAGGGTACAGACCATTGACCCACAGCACCCCACAACAGTATTCAAGTCAAATCATAAGTTAAAATTTATCAAAATTAGTAGAAATCACTTCCAAAATGTATGCCTTTTCTTTTAAGTATTGAACTTGATTTCCAAAAATAAGATAAACCAAAGATGTAGAAGACACTCAGACAGCAGCAGTACCAGCTTCATCTGCTGAGCACTCTTCCAGCATCAGGACTTGAGTTGTCAGGAGTCCTCTAGGCCAAAGCAGCTGCGGGCTGGCAGCGGGTGGAACACTGCAGAGACAGCCAATAGTTCAGGCACAATCTCTGCCAGTACCCACGCAGAGGGCTGACCCAGTGATGCTGACTAGGGCAGCAGGACTGTCCCGGTCTCCACAGCCACCGGAGAGCTGTGCATGCACGGAGTGCCCCTTGACACTTAAAAGAATAAATTAAAACAAATACACACACATATACAGTCTTCTAGTTCACAGAAATTCAATCAAGCATTTTTAGACCTTTTATCTCTTGGTCTTGTTTTGTAGTATTCTGTGCTTATCCCTTGTTTTTATGATAGTTTGAGGTCCCTTCACTGTAGTGACTCTAAGGCTGCCAAGATCTCTAGCAAACCTCCTCTTACCTTTTATCTTCCACAAGCATCCATGCCTGTGCTTAATTTTTATTTTTAGTTCTCCTCTCATTAGTTCTTTCATTGCTACAGTGCTGAGTGGAATGGCCCCAGGCCTTCAGAGAACACACGGTGTGATGCAGCAGACCCAGTCAATACGTCCTCTCCTCTGATCTTGATTTCTGTTGTAGTTTTGGTTCATTTATGGGATCTGTCCCAAGAAATAAGAGGATTATTATTATTATTTTCCACAGGATTATCATCTGATATTGATAATCTCCATCTGCCCTGTCTTTCTGATATGACGCCCATCCCTGCTCCCTGTATATCAGGGTCCTTAAAAGTCCAGCTCTTAAGAATCCCCTCCCAGGAATCAAAGACACCACAATAAGAAAAACAAAAAACAAACAAACAAACAAAAAAACCAAAAAAACCCTAAAGTCTGAGGGTTAAGAAATCTACTCACCAAAGAATCCATCAATCCATGTCTCTTTATTCTTCTTATCTTCTTCTTATGTCTTATTCTGTACTCCTCCTCTTACAAACATTCTGAGTAATATATACCCTTATAACCAGCATTTCCTAGCCCTAGCAGGTTCCAGTGATGAAATGACTCATTTTTTTCCTCCTATTTCTCTAATTCTGTCCCAAGCATTCAAAGCTGCTGCATGGTGTAAGTCCAGGGTGTGGTCATGATATACAGCCTGCCTTTCTATAATGACATAGTCCTCTTCTCCAAGAATTTGATCTTGAAAGATTTCCCTGCCTCTAGTTTTAGTCCATTGTTCAATAATCTTAGCCTCTTCTCTGAACCAGGTACTCCATTGTAATTGTAGCTTCAGCCTGGCCTCTGGTAAAGCAGAAGTCTTCTGAATTTTAGCCAAAGATAGAGCTGGGGTAGGTAGTAGGGTCTGTGGGGGTGCCTTCTGGGATTGTTAAGGAGGCTTAACTTGGTTTAGGGGTGATTGGCAGTATCTTTCCTGGAGTCCTTAGGTCCAGCCTAGCCTCCCACAAGCCTACTAGGGCTCTGGGGCCCAGTGTGGAGCCGGTGGGGGGGGGGGGTTCAGTTTGTTGTTGTGCCACAGCCTGAAGGACAACAAGTGGCAGTTTCTTACCTGGGGCCCTTAGGATCGGTTCCTCTGGCCTCCAGTCTCTTTGTGGTGTTTTAAAGTTGGCACTAAGGCTTGGAATCACCCTCTTAGAATTAGCACAGAGGTTTTATTGTATTGTCTTTCCATTTCTATTTAATTTCAGTAATGATTTGTTTGCTCTCTATGAGTTTATATTCATTCTACAGTATTGTTTGTTGTCAGTTTTAAGTTTTCATCCACAATGATCAGATAGGATACATAACATTATTTCAATTTTTGGTATTTCTTACAGATTTTATCGTGTTCCAGCATATGCTCTACTTTAGAGGAGTTTCTGTGTCCTGCTCTGTAGAATGTATATCCTTTGGTGTTTATGTGGAATATTTTGTTAATTATCTGTTAGGCCCATTTGATGGTTTCATTTAATTCTGAGATTCCTTTTTTTTCCAGATGTCCTATTTATTAGAAAAAATTGAGTTTTGAAATCATCTACTATTATTGAGTTTCTACTGATCTGTGCACTTAATTCCACTAGGTTGATTCTTAAGAAGTTGGGTGCACCACAGTTAGGTGCAATTATGTTAAGTATGGTAATATTGTTTTAATTTATTGATACTTTGATTAATATGAAGTGTGCTTCAATATCTCTGAGTTGTATCCTATAGAAGGAAGATATTCAAAGAATATAGAGGGAAACAGAGACAAAAGTACAGGGGATCTGCTTTTCCAGAAGTTTCTGCCATCAGCCAATTATATACAAAGGTTTTTAAGTACTTGTAAGGTTTTGAATATGTCTAAGTCAATCAAAAAGAATAACTGAGCTACTTGTTTTGTAATGTTTAACCACTCTGAGAAGAGAAACAACAATGTATACATGAGTTGCAAGGTCATAGTATTCTATTTGACATTGTCATGGCCCTTTGATTTTCTTAAGAAATTTCTCATCCCACAAACCACCCCATATTTGAACCTTTCAACACCTTATGTTTCCTTCTCTGCCTTGATTTTGCCTATATTTTGCTATCTAACTCCCTTAATGGGTGTGTCTAAATGACTATCTTCTAATGACATGGTTTCTACAGATAGCCCACGTTTAACACACAAAAGACTCAAAGTAAGAATCTACATGTAAGAACAACACATGTCAATTGTTTTTCTGAGCCTGGCACCCTCAGCAAGTACCATTTTTTTTCCGGTGACATATGTGTACTTGTCATTTCCATTATTCTATTTTTGTCACAGTTGAGTAATATTCTGTTTTGTAAGCATAATACATTTACTGTATCAATTTATTTCTTGAGGCATATATAAGTGAGTTTATTTCCAGATGTTTGTGAATAATATTGCTTCCTTGATTTGATTTTCAATATGTTATCAATGGCATGTTAGGCAGTTTTTGGTTTTTGTGTGTCGATTTTGTATTCTGATTATTTGATAAAGCATTTTTCATTTTGAGGTCTTTGATGGAATGTTTAGATATTGTGAAATCATATCCATATCTAGGGAACTCTCTTACTATTTGTAGCACTAATTTCCTTCTTCTCTTACGTTCTAGTTTGGACTTCAACTCTTTACTGATAGACATGGAGAAAGTAAATGCCTTCATCTTGTTTCTCATCTTACTGGAATATTTTGAATTTTTTTCTTAATTTTCTAAGATGCTAAACATAAGCTAGTTGAATAAAGCTTTTGTAATATCGAGGTGTGTCTCCCTTAGGCTCTGCATGAGTCTCATAATAAAGAGCTGCATGTTGAAATTTGCTAGTGGTCTTTGCTGCATAAAAGTCAGATGATCATGTGATTTATTTCATTCTAGTAATGTGATGGAAAATATTTATCTATTTATATACATTGATTTCTCCCAGCCTTCTGAAATGAAGCAGACTTGGTCATGATAAGTAAACTTTTTGGTGTGATCTTAAATTTAGTTTTCCAATATCTCATTTTATTTTCATACTTTCAACATGCAATCTTTTAAAATAAGTTTTTTACATATATATAGATATTCTGGTCATTGGTTCCTCTCCCTATTCTCCACCAAGATTCTCCCCACCTTCATACCCATCCAACATGTGTTTTATTTCTTTTTATAAAACAATCAGTAAAAACATATTAAAAAGTCAATCAAACCAGAATAGAAAAGTGTACAAACAAAGAAAATACATGAGAAAAACATACACACTCAGAGAGACACACACACATGCACACACACACACACCAACCCCCTAAGACATAATGGAAATCATAATATTTAAGCAAAATATAAATAAGGTAAAAATGTATAAAAAAGCATCATGAAATGAAACATCTCCAAAAACACAACTGAGTTCATTTTTGTGTTGGCCATATGGTGCTGAGCATGGAGCCTGCCCTTTGATGTAACATGTACCCTCATGTACCCTGGGAAGCTCCATTGGAGAAAACCGATTTTTTGTTTTGCAAGAAGTATTAATTTTGGAAGGCTTCTGGGTTAGAAAAAATGGCTCCTATGAAGTTCTACTTTCAGCAATGGGACCCACTAATTTACACCTGATGAAGTCCTAAATCTTCTGCCTCACATTCTGTGGGATCGTATGTGAATGTGTCTTGCATGTGCGACACTATTCTTGATATCTCCCATCCTCATCTGATGAATAAAATCCTTCTGTGTCTTCTTTTGCACACCTCCCTGACCGCCAAGGAAGGGGTGTGAAGAACACTTCCCATTTATGGTCCAGTGTTCTAAATTCTCTCATTTTCTGCACACTGTCCTGGTGTGTAACTTTGTATTTGTTTGCGTGTACAAGGTGAGGAAGTCTCTCTGAGTATGTCTGAGTGAGTCAGTGCTCTAAGTGTATAGCAGAATGTCATTAGGATCATTTTATCACTGCATTCCTTTAGCAGAAGATTTTCTCCTAGGACCATGGCTTATGTAGTCTCAGATTCTTGGCCACCTGAACTGTGTCAGGCATTGATTCCATCCCTTAAAACAGCCTCAAATCTAACCAGAGAGTGTTTTTTTCTAATTCCAAAAACTTTGGTCCTGATGTTTCACCAGTACATCTAAAAGGAAGTTCACCATTTTATTCCAAAGAGTTTGTAGCTGCATTTGTGTTTAGCTTTCTCTTATGATAGTGTGCAAAGCACCATAAATACTACTCAGTAGGGGGTGAATGCTCTAGTTAAGTACCAGCTCGACATCTCAGTGTTCAATAAGAGGTGTAGATGTTGTCTCTAGCAATAGGACCTAACCCAAGTTTGTGGAGAACAAACAATAGCTTTGGTAACAGCCTCAGCTGTTTGGGACATTCCATTGGGCAATATTAGCAAACAACTCAGTTCCTGGAATTGGAGGTTTCATTTAGTAGCAAGAAAAGTCTTGTTGGGGCTTTCTCCCCCACCCATTATTTTGTGATTCTATTTGGATTTCTTTCATACATACATATATATTTTAAGAAGCTTCTACTGCAGTAGTTTTCCATATGACCTATTAAATTTTACTAGTGTTGGTGGTTTCTCTCAGTATTCCCAAAATTACACCCCTCTTCCCATTCTCACTTCTTTTGATTATTCAATTTATTAGTTTCCCTCCCTGTATTTCCACAACTCCATATTCTATTCTCTCTACCTTAGATGTCCCTGCCCACAAGTCTGTCCCTTATTCTACACATAACCTCAGTGGCATCTTTATGGAAGACTTAAAATCTAACTTTCACATAGAAGAGAAAAATATCATATTTGCCTTGGAGGTCTGCTTTACCATACTGGGTGTGATTTTTTTCTGCCTCCATCCATTCACCTGTGAATTTTTTTATTTGAACTTTTAAACTGCTGAATAATATTCTATTGTGTAAAAGTACTGCATTTTAATTTTCCATTTATTTGTTGATGGACATCTAGTCTGTTCCCAATTTGAGACCATCTTTGAACATGGATGAACAAGTGTTCCTGTACTGGGATCTCGAGTCCTCAAGAGTAATATAGCAGGATCTTGAAAAGATCTTTTGCCAGCTTTTTGAGGAAATACCACAGTGATTTCTATCGTGGGTATACAATTTTATACTCCCACAAGCAGTGAAAAATGTTCCCTTAATCCCACAACCTGACCAGCATCAGCTGTCATTTGTTTCATCACTTTGGTCGTTCTTAATGGTATAAGATTAAATATCAAAGTAGATTTGATTTGCTTTTCCCTGATGACTAGGATGTTAAACCTTTGTTTCTCAAGCATTTGTATTTCATTTCCAAGAGGCAACTGTTTACTTCATTTTTAATTGAGTTATTTGTTTTCTTTCTGTCAATTTTGTAGTTCTTTATATACCTTAGATATTAGCCCTCTATCAGATGTGTGATTGATAGTGATCTTTTCTTATTCTGTAATCCATTGCTATATAAAAATTGTGGTGTCCTGTGCCACACAGGAGATCAGAAGCTTCATGACATCCCATTATATAATTGTTGTTAGTACGTGTGCTATTAGTGTCCTGTTCAGGGATTCCTCTGCTATGCCAATGACTTCAAGACTATTTCCTAGGCCTGATTATGATGTCTTGATCATTTTGGAGTTGAGTTTTGTGTAGGTTTATAGATTTAGCTTTTTTGTATTATTTTCTAAAAAGTCATTCAATTGAACTAACACCATTTTTTGAAGATACTGTCTTTTTTTCTGATCTGTATTTAGCTTCTTTATCAAAAATCAGGTATGCACAGGTGCAATGACTCATGGTTGGGTCTTTCAATTTAATTTCATTGACTAATGCTTATGCTTTTATGTCAATGCTATGCAGATTATTTTACAAAAGCTCTATAAAATAACTTGATATCAAAAATAATGATACCTCCCAAGGTTTTTTATTTTTATTATTCAGGAATGTTTTTAGCTCTCTGGGATTTTTTGTGTATCCATATGAACTAAATTGTCCCTTAAATTTTTCTGAATATTTTCCTTTCAATTTTTCTGAATTATGATGGAATTTTGATGGGGATTGCATTGAATTCATACAGTATTCACAGCTAGTTCTCCAGTGTCAATACATTGATACAACTGATCCATGAACATAGGAGATGTTTCCTCTTCTGATATCTTCTTCAATTTTTCTTCAATGTCTTAAGGATTTTATTATATAGGTTTTTCATTTGTTTGATTAGAGTTACTCCAAGAAATTTTTGAGGCTCTTGTGAAAGCTATTGTTTCCCTGATTTCATTCTCAGTCCATTTATCACTTATATACAGAGTGGCTATAAATTTTCATGTGTTAATTTTATATCCTGTGTTTTAGCAAAATGTGTTTGTAGAAGTTTGCTGATAGATGTTTTAGGGTCTTTTATGAATAAAATAATATATGGGAATGAAGATACTTTGGCTTCTCCCTTTCCTATCTATATTGAGTAGGTATGGGGAACAGGTGCATTCTTTTCTTAGTCCTGTTTGTAGTGGAAATGCTTTCAGTTTCTGTTAAGTTGGATGTTGGCTAAGGGCTTGCTTAAAAAAAAATGGCCTTTAGTATATTTAAGTATGCCTCTTCTAACTCTACCTTCTCCAGGACTTATCTTGAAGTCATGTTGGATTTTGTTAAAGGTCTTTTCTGAGTCTCTTGAGAGGTTTATGTGGTTAATCTCTCTGTTTTCCTCTCTTTTATGAAACGCCAGGGTTCCATTTCAGAATTTAAGGCACTGTTTAGTAGTATGATTAGGACAAAGGTTATATGGTTAAAAGTTGTGTCCATCCAGCGTTAGAGTTAAGGTTTAGGATTAAGATGCAGATTTACAAAAAGATTGCATATGGAACAATAGTTAATAATAAGCAATCTATAGCTATTAAACAGAATCTGTTCACATTAGATCAAAGATGAGTCACACCAGAGATTTTCACCAAATTTCCATATTGATGTTCACATTTCATAATTAGGGTGTAATTGCATCCTTTTCCTTCCTCCTCTCCCTTTAATGACCCCAGATTCTCCTTTTCGCACTCTCTCAAATTCATAACCTCCTTTTATTTAATTATTGTCACATATAAATGGAAAATGTATAGATGTAACCTGCAGAGTCCATTATGTATTCTTATATGCTTATGGTTTTAGGTCTAAATACGTGGGATTGGAAAATCTGTAAGTGTGCACATCTCTGAAAAAAAAAACTAATTCTGTCAGTAGACATTAAATATTTCTCATAGATCACCTAGTGATGAGTCCTCATGAGATTTTCCTCATCCAAATTAGCATTTTAATTGATGTTTCCATTGTTCAGATCTTGTTATGTAGCCAAAGTGTTGGAGTTCCTTGGGTGTAGCTTTCCTGTCATAGCTAAAAGATACATTTAATAGATTCCCTAATACTCCAACTCTTACCATCTTTCCACCTCTTTTAGCAAAGTTCCCTGAACTGCAGATGTAGGAGTTGTATTGTTTCAACTGGAGTTTCATAAATATGTAAATACAGATGCAATTTATGAATGCTCTAACTAGCACCATATTTTGCCAGAATGTGTGCACACATATAAAGATTTATCCATTATATGTGTATTTGAGATGGATTTTGCTTTATTTAGGTGAAAGAATCATAAAATTTTTCATGTGAAATGGAAAGTTCTGCTCTAACTCCTTTCCTCTCTGTTACTGCAATTCAGAACCATATTCCTGACCCCATCCAAGTAGACTAAAGGACTTATCGAGAGTATGCGCTCATAAGAGGAGTCTATTTCTGCTTGGTTCATGATGCACCAATAAATGCTTGTCTAATGGAATGGAACACAATGAACATTCACATGCACTCTTGTTACAAGTTCTCTAATAAGGTATTTATAGGAAAATCCATATAGTTCTGTAATGAACAAGAGGAAATACCTCTGAAATAGAATCCTTATGAAGTATTCATCATCAAATAAAAATTCATACATCCTTACAGCTTCTGTCTAGTAATCGTCCCTAAGTCTTCTTCAACAGTGCATCTGGCTCTCTCTATCAAGATATCTCTTTCATTGCTCTTTCTCTCCATCCCTCCTCCAAATCAGTCTTCTTGATTCCTCATGCCCCCATCCCCCATCCACTCCCTTCTACCCCTTCCTGGCTTACCCATGATATCTTAACTACTTTCCTTCCTGGGTCCCTCTGTGTATATTCCTCTTAGAGTCCCCTTTTTTTGCAAAGCTTCTCTGGGATTTTGGGTTGTAGCTTAGTTGTCTTTACTTAACATCAAATGTCCACTTATGAGTGAGCACATACTGTGTTTGTCTCTCTGGGTCAGGGTTACCTCACTCAGGATGTTTTCTTTTTTTGGTTCTATTTCCATGCAAATTTCAAGATGTCATTGTATTTTTTACCTCTGAGTAATATCCATTGTGTAAATATTCCATATTTTACTATTCCATTCTTTGGATGAGGGACATCTAGGGTGTTTCCAGGTTCTGACTATTACAAATAATGCTGCCTATGAACATAGTTGAACAAATGTCCTTGTAGTATGATTGTGCATCCTTTGGGTAAACGTCTAAGAGTGGTATTCCTGGGTCTTGAGGTAGATCGATTCCCAGTTTTCTGAGAAAACACCATACAGATTTCCAAAGTTACTGGACAAATTTTCACTCCGACCAGCAATGGATGAACATTCCCCTTACTCCACATCATTTCCTGCACAAGCTGTCATTGGTGTTTTTGATCTTATTCATTCCGAATGAATTATTTTGATTTTTATTTCCCTGATGACTGTGGATGTTGAGCAGTTTTTAAAATATCTTTCAGCAATTTGAGTTTCTGCTGTTGAGAATTCTCTGTTTAGATCTGATTTGGCCTTTTTTTTTAAAAAAAATATTTTTATTTTTTTTTAATTAAAATTTCCACCTGTCCCCATTACCCATTTCCCTCCCCCTCCTCCCAAATATTGCCCCTCCCCCACTACCCTTTCCCTATCCCCACTCCTCTTCTCCTCCCCCCACTCCATTCCCCCTCCCTCTCGATACTGAAGAGCAGTCCAAATTCCCTGCCCTGCGGGAAGACCAAGGTCCTCCCACTTCTATCTAGGTCCAGGAAGGTGAGCATCCAAACAGGCTAAGCTCCCACAAAGCCAGTTCATGTATTAGGATCGAAACCTAGTGCCATTGTCCTTGGCTTCTCATCAGCCTTCATTGTCCGCCATGTTCAGACAGTCCAGTTTCAACCCATGCTTATTCAGTCCCAGTCCAGCTGGCCTTGGTGGGCTCCCAATAAATCAGTTCCACTGTCACAGTAGGTGGATGCACCCCTTGTGGTCCTGACTTTCTTGCTCATGTTCTTCCTCCTTCTGCTCCTCATTTGGACCTTGAGAGCTCAGACCGTTGCTCCAAATTGAGTCTCTGTCTCTATCTCGATCCATCGTCAGATATAGGTTCTAAGGTGATATGTAACAAAACCGGTCTCGCTGAACATAATGGACAATGAGGACTACTGAGAACTGAAGAACAATGGCAATGGGTTCTTGATCCTATTGCATGTAATGGCTTTGTGGGAGCCCAGGTAGTTTGGATGCTCACCTTAATAGACCTGGATGGAGGTGGGTGGTCCTTGGACCTCCCACAGGGCAGAGAAACCTGCTTACTCTTTGGGCTAAGGAGGAAGGAAGACTTGATTGGGGGAGGGGGAGGGAATGGGAGGTGGTGGCGGGGAAGAGGCAGAAATCTTTAATAATTAAATTAATTAATTAATAATAAAAAAAAGAAAACAAACAAAAAAAAAAGATATTCATCAGTATAGGATAGGGTCATTTCAGGTTCCCTCTCCTCAGTTGCCCAAGGAACTAGCTGGGGACATCTCCCTGGACACCTGCGAGCCTCTCTAGAGTCTAGTCTCTTGCCAACCCTAAGTTGGCTCCCTTAGTTAGGATATATACTTCGCTGCTCCCATATCCATCCTTCCTATATCCTAACCATCCCAATCCCTCAAGCTCCTCCCATCCTCCCCTTCTCACGTTTCTCATCCCATTTCCCCTTAGCCCCAAGCCACCTCACCTGCTAGTTCCCAGTTTTTGCCCTGCAATCTTGTCTACTTCCCCTCTCCAGGCGGATGACTATACGATTTTCTTTGGGTTCACTTTCTTATTTAGCTTCTCTAGGATCACAAATTATATGCTCAATGTCCTTTATTTATGGCTAGAAACCAATTATGAGTGAGTACATCCCAAGTACATCCTCTCTTTGGGTCTGGGATACCTCACTCAGGATAGTATTTTCTATTTCCATCCATTTGCATGCAAAATTCGAGAAGTCATCGTTTTTTACCGCTGAGTAGTACTCTAATATGTATATATACCACACTTTCTTCATCCATTCCTCCATTGAAGGGCATCTAGGTTGTTTCCAGGTTCTGGCTATTACAAACAATGCTGATATGAACATAGTTGAACAGATACTTTTGTCATATGATAGGGCATCTCTTGGGTATATTCCCAAGAGTGGTATTACTGGATCTTGGGCTAGGTTGATCCCAAATTTCCTGATAAATCGCCACACTGATTTCCAAAGTGGTTGCACTAGTTTGCATTCCCACCAGCAATGGATGAGTGTGCCCCTTTCTCCACACCCTCTCCAGCAAAGGCTATCATTGGTGTTTTTTATTTTAGCCATTCTGACAGGTGTAAGATGGTATCTCAAAGTTGTTTTAATTTGCATTTCCCTTATCGCTAAGGAGGTTGAGCATGACCTTAAGTGTCTTTTGGCCATTTGACTTTCTTCTGTTGAGAATTCTCTGTTCAGTTCAGTGCCCCATTTTTTAATTGGGTCAATTAGCATTTTAAAGTCTAGTTTCTTGAGTTCTTTATATATTTTGGAGATCAGACCTTTGTCTGTTGCAGGGTTGGTGAAGATCTTCTCCCAGTCAGTGGGTTGCCTTTTTGTCTTAGTGACAGTGTCCTTTGCTTTACAGAAGCTACTCAGTTTCAGGAGGTTCCATTTATTCAATGTTGTCCTTAATGTCTGTGCTGCTGGGGATAAACGTAGGAAGTGATTTCCTGTATCCATATGTTGTAGAGTACTTCCCACTTTTTCTTCTATCAGGTTCAGTGTGTTCAGACTATTATTGAGGTCTTTAATCCATTTGGACTTGAGTTTTGTGCATGGCGATAGATATGGGTCTATTTTCATTCTTCTACAGGTTGACAACCAGTTCTGCCAGCACCATTTGTTGAAGATGCTCTCTTTTTTCCATTGAATACTTTTAGCTCCTTTATCAAAAATCAGGTGTTCATAGGTTTGTGGGTTAAAGTCCGGGTCTTCTACTTGGTTCCATTGATCGACTTCTCTGTTTTTATGCCAATACCAAGCTGTTTTCAATACTGAAGCTCTGTAATAGAGTTTGAAGTCAGGGATGGTAATGCCTCCAGACAATCCTTTATGATATAAGATTGTTTTGGCTATCCTGGGTTTTTTTTCCATATAAAGTTGATTAATGTCCTCTCAAGATCTGTGAAGAATTTTGATGGGATTTTAATGGGGATTGCATTGAATCTATAAATTGCCCTTGGTAGAATTGCCATTTTTACTATGTTGATCCTCCCAATCTAAGAGCAAGGGAGATCCTTCCATTTTCTGGTATCTTCCTCAATTTATTTCTTCAAAAACTTAAAGTTCTTGTCAAATAGATCCTTCACTTCCTTGGTTAGGGTTACCCCAAGATATTTTATGCTATTTGTGGCTATCGTGAAGGGTGATGCTTCTCTGATTTCCCTCTCTGCTTCCTTATCCTTTGTGTATAGGAGGGCAACTGATTTTTTGGAATTGATCTTGTATCCTGCAACGCTACTAAAGGTGTTTATCAGCTGTAGGAGTTCTTTGCTGGAGTTTTTGGGGTCGCTTATGTACACTATCATATCGTCTGCAAATAATGAAAGTTTAACTTCTTCCTTTTCAATTTGAATCCCTTTGATCCCCTTATGTTGTCTTATTGCTATCGCTAGAATTTCAAGAACTATATTAAAGAGGTATGGAGAGAGTGGATAGCCTTGTCGTGTTCCTGATTTTAGTGGAATAGCTTTGAGTTTCTCTCCATTTAATTTGATGTTAGCTGTCGGCTTGCTATAAACAGCTTTTATTATACTTAGGTACGACCCTTGTATCCCTAATCTCTCTAAGACCTTTATCATAAAGGGATGTTGAATTTTGTCAAATGCTTTTTCAGCATCTAATGAAATGATGATATGGTTTTTTTCTTTCAGTTTATTTATATGATGGATTACATTGATAGATTTTCTTATGTTGAACCAGCGCTGCATCTCTGGGATGAAGCCTACTTGATCATAATGGATAATTTTTCTAATGTGTTCTTGGATTCGGTTTGCCAGTATTTTGCTGAGTATCTTTGCCTCGATGTTCATGAGTGAGATTGGCCTGTAGTTCTCTTTCTTGGTTGTATCTTTGTGTGGTTTTGGTATCAGAGTAACTGCAGCTTCATAAAAGGAATTTGGCAATGACTCTTCTGTTTCTATATTGTGAAATACATTAAGGAGTATAGATATTACGTCTTCTTGGAAGTTCTGGTAGAATTCTGCATTGAAGCCGTCTGGACCTGGGCTTTTTTTGGTGGGGAGGTTTTTTATAACAACTTCTAATTCTTCGCGTCTAGCAGGTCTATTTAGATTGTTCACCTGGTCCTGGTTTAACTTTGGTATATGGTACTTATCTAAAAAAGTGTCCATTTCTTTTACATTTTCCAATTTTGTGGCATACATGTTTTTCTGGTAAGATCTAATGATTCTCTGAATTTCCTCTGTGTCTGTGGTTATGTCTCCCTTTTCGTTTCTGATCTTGTTAATTTGCGTATTCTCTCTCTGCTGTTTGATTAGTTTGGATAGGGGTTTATCAATCTTATTGATTTTCTCCAAGAACCAGCTTTTTGTTTCATTGATTCTTTGGATTATTTTCTGTGTTTCTATTTTGTTGATTTCAGCCCTCAGTTTGATTATTTCCAGTCTTCTACTTCTCCTAGGTGAGTCTGCTTCTTTTTTTTCTAGAGCTTTCAGGTGGGCTATTAATTCTCCAATGTGTGCTTTCTCCGTTTTCTTTAAGTGAGTGCTTAATGCTATGAACTTTCCTCTTAGCACTGCTTTCATAGTGTCCCATAGGTTTGAGTATGTTGAGCCTTCGTTTTCATTGAATTCAAGAAAGACTTTAATTTCTTTCTTTATTTTTTCCTTGATCCAGGTATGGTTCAGTAGTTGACTGTCCAGTTTCCATGAGTTCGTAGGCTTTCTGGAGATAGCATTGTTGTTGAATTCTAACTTTAATCCATGGTGATCTGATAAGACACAGGTGGTTACTGATTTTTTTTGTAACTGTGTAAGTTTGCTTTGTTACCGAGTATGTGGTCTATTTTCGAGAAGGTTCCATGCGCTGCAGAGAAGAACGTATATTCTTTCCTATTTGAGTGGAATGTTCTATACATGTCTGTTAAGTCCATTTGATTCATTACCTCCATTAATTCTCTTATTTCTCTGTTAGGTTTCTGTCTGATTGACCTGTCCATTGGTGAGAGAGGAGTGTTGAAATCTCCTACTATTAGTGTGTGTGGTTTGATGACCGCCTTGAGTTTTAGTAACGTTTCTTTTACATAAGTGGGTGCTTTTATATTAGGGGCATAGATATTGAGGATTGAGACTTCATCCTGATGAATTGTTCCTGTTATGAGTAAAAAATGTCCCTCTCCATCTCTTCTGATTGATTTTAGTTTGAAGTCAACTTTCTTAGAAATTAGTATGGCCACTCCTGCTTGTTTCTTAGGTCCGTTTGCTTGATAAACCTTTTCCCAGCCCTTTACTCTGAGTAGATGTCTGTCTTTGTGGTTGAGGTGTGTTTCTTGTAAACAGCAGAATGTTGGATCCTGTTTTCATATCCAACGTCTTAGCCTGTGCCTCTTTATAGGTGAGTTAGTCCATTGATATTAAGTGATATTAATGACCAGTGGTTGTTAACTCCGGTCATTTTTCCTTTCTTTCTTTCTTTCTTTCTTTCTTTCTTTCTTTCTTTCTTTCTTTCTGTAGTAGGGTTTGTGTGTTTCCCTTCTTCAAGTTGTGCTGGTGAAGGGTCATTAGATGTCTGAGTTATTGTGGTCATTGTTGGACTCCTTGGTTAGTGATTTTCCTTCTATTACTTTCTGCAAGGCTGGATTTGTGGCTACGTATTGTTTAAATTTGTTTTTATCCTGGAAAATTTTGTTTTCTCCATTTATAGTGAATGAAAGCTTGGCTGGGTATAGTAGTCTGGGCTTGCATCCATGGTCTCTTAGTTTCTGCAGTACATCTATCTAGGACCTTCTGGCTTTCATATTTTCCATAGAGAAGTCAGGTGTAAGTCTGATAGGTTTACCTTTATAGGTAACTTGACCCTTTTCCTTTGCAGCTCTTAATATTCTTTCTTTATTCTGTATGTTTTGTGTTTTGATTATTGTATGACGAGGAGATTTTTTTTTGATCCAGTTGATTCCGTGTTCTGTATGCTTCTTGGACCTTCATAGGAATATCTTTCTTAAGTTTGGAAAAGTTTCTTCTATAATTTTATTATGTATATTTTCTGGACCATTGAGCTGTACTTCTCCTTCTTCTATCCCTGTTATTCTTAGGTTTGGTCTTTTTATTGTGTCCCATATTTCCTGAATGTTTTGTGATGAGAATTTGTTGGTTTTGCTGTTTTCTTTGATCAGTGTGTTTATTTTCTCTATGGTATCTTCAGTGTCTGGGATTCTTTCTTCTATCTCTTGTAATCTGTTGGTAGTACTTGTCTCTGTAGTTCTTGTTCGTTTATCCCGATTTTCCATCTCCATCCTTCCCTCGGTTTGTGTTTTCTTTATTACTTCCACTTCATTCTTCAAGTCTTGAACCGTTTCCCTTACCTGTTTGATTACTTTTTCTTGTTTCTCTTGGTTTTCTTGGGTATCTTTGAGAGATTTATTCATTTCCTCTACCTTTTTGTTTGTAACCTCTAATTGAATATGGCAGTTTTTCACCTCCTGTTTAAGGTCCTCTATTATTTTCATATAATTCACTTTTGGGTCGAATTCTTCTAATTCTTCTGGAATAGGGTTTACAATTCTTCCTATTTCGGGATTCCTGGATTCTGGTGATGTCACGTTGCCTTTCAGGCTGTTGGAGGAATTCTTGCATTGATGCCTGCCCATCTTTTCCTTCAAATGGAGCCAGGAGAGGCCTGGTGTCTTGTTCCAGTCTTTGCTGTGACTAACTCTCTGGGTGTATCTCCTCAGTGTAGGGGCAGGAACTGTTCACTTCCAGATGGACTCCTCAACACCAAAACATGGACGTCTGGTAGTCCAATGACCCGCGGACAAAAGTGCGAATGCAGGGGATAGGTCGGGGTCGAATAGAACACAGGCGACCCTGCAGCACAGGCTGGAGGTGCCTTTGCTCCCTTTCGGGGGTTGTTGAGGCCTGCCCGGTAGGCAGGCACTCACTGCTCTGGGTGGGTAGCCTTAGTGTAGGAGCATGAAGCTGTTCCTCTGCAAAGGACCTTGCAGACAAGGCAGGCTTGGGGGAGGGGCATGTGTAGGAAAGAAAGCCCTGCAGTAGGAGCTAGGGGAGGGGGATTTGTGCTCTATTCTGGGACAGTCCGCCCCTGGATAGCACACACTCACCTGTCCAGATGGATATTCTCAGCAACTACACAGGGACACCTGGTAGCCCAATGAGCCAGGGACCAAGGGAAGAAGGAGGCAGGCAGGGCAGTTCCAGGAGAGCACAGCAGACCCTGCAGCCCCAGCAGCAGGGGCCCGCATTCCCTGGCGGGGACCTTGAGGCCTGCCTGCTAGTCAGGCACACATTGCTCTGGGTGGGTAACCTTAGTGTAGGAGCAGGAAGCTGATCCTCAGCAAAGGACCTTGCAGACAAGGCAGGCTTGGGGGGAGTGGGGGCGCGTGTGTAGGAAAGAAAGCCCTGCAGCAGGAGCTGGGGGAAGGGGGTTTGTGCTCTCTTCCGGGACCCCTTTTTTTCTTTTACTGTTTTTATTGAGCTATATATTTTCCCCAGTTCCCCCCTCTCCTCTCCCCTTCCCTTCTACTCTCTCCCATGGTCCCCACAAATCACAATTTACACAATTTACCTGTCTTTTTCTACTTTCCATGTAGATTAGATCCATATATGTCACTTTTAGGGTCCTCTTTGTTGTCTAGGTTCTCCGGTATTGTGAATTGTAGGCTGATTTTTCTTTGCTTTATGTCTAAAAGTCAATTATGAGTGAATACATATGATATTTGTCTTTCTGGTTCTGGGTTATCTCACTCAATATGTTTTCTAGGTCCATCCATCTGCCTGCAAATTTCAAGATGTCTTAATTTTCTTTTAGGGGGACTGTGTACCTCATTTTAAATTGGATTCTTTGGTACTTGGTGTCTAGTTTCTTAAATTTTCATATATATATATATATATATATATATATATATATATATATATATTGGAGATCAACCAAACAGATGGTTCTTACTTTTTTCCTTCTGTATAGTGGAACAACTACAATGCTCCAAAGGTCTTGTCCATAAGTCATATGTATAGTCAACCAGAGGAAATATGGGCTTATAAAATGGAACTTGTATGATATAGAAGTAATATTCATAATACCAAACCTTTATTGTAGATTCGAAAAGTTAGCCACCTTCTCACCCAGATACATAATTTTAATGTTCTTCTATGCATCTTGCATAACTTTGCAAGTAGGTCAATATTATACAGTAGTAAAGATGTGCTTACAAAATGTCATCTACTCATTCTGTATGAATCATACCTCACAGGCTATATTTTAATTATTAATTACTGGATGAAAATGAAATGTCCTCCAACCTTTTACATACCCAACGTGAAAAATTCTAACATGCTTCCATTTCATTAGATTTAAAGAAGTGATAGTAAATGTGTGTTTTCATTATAGTGAAGAATGCATCATTCATAAACTTCTGTCCTGGAAAAGAACAGTATTTCAGTTTTCTTTTGTCATGTAAATGTATCATATGTCTAATATAACAATTACTCCACAGAGTCAAAATCCCCCTAGATCATTTTTCTTTTCATGTATTATATATCCTAAAAATGAGAATAAATAATCATGGCACATAAAAAAGAGTATATTAATTAATGACTAAATTTAAACATAAAATAGTTTCTGTCAGGAAATTAAAAAATAATAGCACAACATGGAAATGGTGTCTTCCAATCAGAGACTGTGCCAGATTACAAAAACCTTTCACAGGTCAAGCTACATGGAGTTCCAACATTGACTATGGTATATGGACATGGGTTCCCATCTCTAACAAAGAAGATATCTGTAATTTATACATACCAGAAAGGGAAAACCTGTTTTCTATAATGGAGTGAATCTGTGTATACAAAAATACCAAGTTCATGAGTAGCTGCCCAACACAAAATGAATTCAAGGTGTTTTTGTGGATGTATTTTGTATTTTTTATTTTTGTCTTATTTATTTTTGTGGTATTTTAGAGAAAGAAAGAAAACAGAAAACCTAAAATTGGGTACATAACATAGAGGAGAGGATCTGGATTGAATTGGGGTAGGAAAAAGCATGCTCTAAATATCTTACATGAGATTTTGAATACCAAAAATTGTAATTGTTATCAAAAGTAATATTATTCTAAAAAAGCAAATATTTCAAACATTAAAAAAATAAAAAAAAATTTGAGGGAATGATAGACAGCTAACAGTTACTCAAAGAGGGAAAATTAGTTTGTTCCGGATAAGTCCCCCATTTGGTCGTGCAACACAAAGTAATCACATGCTTGGCACACACAGACATCCCTCCTCCTTCTGAAGGCTCTTGCTCATTGAGTTTCCCATGACTTTCCCTTGCATACCTTCCCTCATCCACGCCTTCTCAATCATGTTCATTCCTACTCTTCTCACAATAGCTAGAAAATGGAAACAACCGTAATGTAGTCCATTGGTGAGAGAGGAGTATTAAAGTCTCCTACTATTAATGTGTGCGGTTTGATGGCTGCCTTGAGTTTTAACAATGTTTCTTTTACGTACGTGGGTGCTTTTATATTAGGGGCATAGATATTCAGGATTGAGACTTCATCCTGATGAATTGTTCCTGTTATGAGTATAAAATGTCCCTCTCCATCTCTTCTGATTGATTTAAGTTTGAAATCAACTTTGTTAGAAATTTGTATGGCCACACCTGCTTGTTTCTTAGGTCCATTTACTTGATAAGCCTTATCCCAACCCTTTACTCTGAGTAGGTGCCTGTCTTTGTGGTTGAGGTGTGTTTCTTGTAAACAGCAGAATGTTGGATCCTGTTTTCATATCCAATCTCTTAGTCTGTGCCTTTTTATAGGTGAGTTGAGTCCATTGACATTAAGTGATATTAATGACCAGTGGTTGTTAACTCTGGTCACTTTTTTAGTAGTAGATTTTGTGTGTTTCCCTTCTTTGAGTTGCGCTGGTAAAGGGTCTCTAGATGTCTGAGTTATTGTGGTCATTGTTGGACTCCTTGGTTAGTGATTTTCCTTCTATTACTTTCTGTAAGGCTGGATTTGTGGCTACATATTGTTTAAATTTGTTTTTATCCTGGAAAATTTTGTTTTCTCCAATTATAGTGAATGAAAGCTTGGCTGGGTATAGTAGTCTGGGCTTGCATCCATGGTCTCTTAGTTTCTGCAGTACATCTATCCAGGACCTTCTGGCTTTCATGGTTTCCATAGAGAAGTCAGGTGTAAGTCTGATAGGTTTACCTTTATAAGTAACTTGGCCTTTTTCCTTTGCTGCTCTTAGTATCCTTTCTTTATTCTGTATGCTTTGTGTTTTGATTATTATATGGCGAGAGGATTTTTTTTTGATCCAGCCCATTCGGTGTTCTGTATGCTTCTTGAACCTTCATAGGTATATCTTTCTTTAGATTGGGAAAGTTTTCTTCTATAATTTTATTAAATATATTTTCTGGACCGTTGAGCTGCGCTTCTTCTCCTTCTTCTATTCCTATTATTCTTAGGTTTGGTCTTTTTATTGTGTCCCATATTTCCTGGATGTTTTGTGATGAGAATTTGTTGGCCTTGCTGTTTTCTTTGATCAGCGTGTTTATTTTCTCTATGGTATCTTCAGAATCTGAGATTCTTTCTTCTATCTCTTGTATTCTGTTGGTTATGCTTGCTTCTGTAGTCTCTATTCGTTTACCTAGATTTTCCCTTTCCAGCTGGCCTTCTGTTTGTGTTTTCTTCTTTGCCTCCATTTCACTTTTTAAGTCTTGAACTGTTTCCATTATCTGTTTGATTGTTTTTCCTTGGTTTCCTAGGGTATCATTCAGTGATTTGCTCAATTCTTCAAACTTTCTGTTATACTTCTCATCCATTTCTATAAGGGCATTTTTTACATGCTGTTTAAGGGCGTCAATCACTTTTATAAAGTCAATTTTATCTACTTCTTCATGATTAAGGTGTTCATGTCCTCCTGTTGTGAGGTCGTTGGGTTCTGGTGGTTTCATATAGTTTTTCAGATTGTTGGGTGAATTCTTGCATTGGCGCCTGCCCATCTCTTTCTCCGAATGCTCCCCTATGGATCTTTCTTTACCGGATCAGGTCTCCTTGCCTACTGATGTACCTTCTCAGTGATGGCACTCTGCAGTGATAGCTCTCCTGGTGCTCCAGTGATGTCTCTCCTGGTACCAATATCAGATCTCCGTGCCCAAAGACGGCTCGCCTGGTACCCAGATTAGCTCTCCCACTGATGGCTCTCCTGGTGCCAAGATCAAATCTCCCTGCAGGTTGGGTAGTTCGTAAACAAAGCCCCTACCTTGCTTGTTGCAGGCAGGCCGGTGAAACAAAGGAAGTCTCACCTGCCTACTTGCCCTGAGGATTTGCCCCCAGCGCCAGACAGACTGAGCTGGATGGTGTTATGTGCCCAAAGAGGAAAGGGGGCAGAAGGGAGAAGGGTTCTGGATGCAAGCTGGGTGGGACAAGAAGAGAGAGGCAGTAACAATGCTTTCAGACGTAGGAAACTTCGGCTTGTCTTTACAAAGAAACACATGTGCGTTTCTTACTTAAGCTTTCGTGAAATTAATAAACCTTTAAAAGATCGCGATTATCTTTCACAATAAAGCTTGTACTGACAAACAGAACACTGATCTCAGTTCTATCAATGTTTTCACCTGTAGCGAACAACTGCTTGTCTATACAAAGAAACCCATGTGCGTTTCTTACTAAAGCTTTCGTGAAATTAATAAACTTTCAAAAGAACGTGATTATCTTTCAAAGTAAAGCTTGTACTGAGAAGAGGAACACTGATCTCAGTTCTAACAGTGCTTTCACACGTAGCAAACAACTGCTTGTCTTTACAAAGAAACACATGTGCGTTTCTTACTAAAGCTTTCATGAAATTAATAAACTTTCAAAAGAACATCATTATCTTTCAAGTAATCTTGTACTGAGAAAAGGAACACTGATCTCAGTTCTCACAATGCTTTCACACGTAGCAAACAACTTCTTGTCTTTACAAAGAAACACATGTGCGTTTCCTACTAAAGCTTAAATGAAATTAATATACTTTCAAAAGAACGTGATTATCTTTCAAAGTAAAGCTTGTACTGAGAAAAGGAACACTGATCTCAGTTCTAACAGTCCTTTCACCCGTAGCAAACAACTGCTTGTCTTTACAAAGAAACTTGTGCGGTTCTTACCAATGCGTTCGTGAAATTAATAAACTTTCAAAACAACGTGATTATCTTTCAAAGTAAAGCTTGTACTGAGAAAAGGAACAGTGATCTGAGTTCTAACAGTGCTTTCGCTTTCACACGTAGCAAACAACTGGTTGTCTTTACAAAGAAACACATGTGCGTTTCTTACTAAAGCTTTCGTGAAATTAATAAACTTTCAAAAGAACGTGATTATCTTTCAAAGTAAAGCTTGTACTGAGAAAAGGAACACTGATCTCAGTTCTAAAAATGCTTTCACACGTAGCAAACAACTGCTTGTCTTTAGAAATAAACACATGTGAATTTCTTACTAAAGCTTTCGGGAAATTAATAAACTATCAACAGAACGTGATTATCTTTCAAAGTAAAGCTTGTACTGAGAAAATTAACACTGATCTCAGTTCTAACAGTGCTTTTACATGTGGGAAACAACTGCTGTCTTTACAAAGAAACATGTGCGTTTCTTACTAAAGTTTTCGTGAAATTAATAAACTTTCAAAATAACGTGATTACCTTTCAAAGGAAAGCTTGTACTGAAAAAGGAACACTGTTTTCAGTTCTAACAATGCTTTCAAACGTAGCAAACAACTGCTTGTATTAACAAAGAAACCCATGTGCGTTTCTTACTAAAGATTTCGTGAAATTAATAAACTTTCAAAAGAACGCGATTACCTTTCAAAGTAAAGCTTGTACTGAGAAAAGGAACACTGATCTAAGTTCTAAAAATGCTTTCACATGTATCAAACAACTGCTTGTCTTTACAAAGAAACACATGTGTGATTCTTACTAAAGCTTTTGTGAAATTAATAAACTTTGAAAACAACGCTATTATCTTTCAAAGTAAAGCTTGTACTGAGAAAAGGAACACTGATCTCAGTTCTAACAGGGCTTCCCCACATAGCAAACAACTGCCTGTCTTTACAAAGAAACACATGTGCGTTTCTTACTTAAGCTTTCGTGAAATTAATAAACATTCAATAGATCGCGATTATCTTTCACAATAAAGCTTGTACTGACAAACGGAACACTGATCTCAGTTCTATCAATGTTTTCACCTGTAGCGAACAACTGCTTGTCTTTACAAAGAAACCCATGTGCGTTTCTTACTAAAGCTTTCGTGAAATTAATAAACTTTCAAATAACGAGATAAATCTTTTAAAGTAAAGCTTGTACTGAGAAAAGGAACACTGATCTCAGTTCTAACAATGCTTTCAGACGTAGCAAACAACTGCTTATATTTACAAAGAAATCAATGTGCTTTTCTTACTAATGCTTTCGTGAAATTAATAAACTTTCAAAAGAACGCGATTATCTTTCCAGGAAAGCTTGTACTGAGAAAAGGAACACTGATCTCAGTTCTCACAATGCTTTCACACGTAGCAAACAACTGCATGTCTTTACAAAGAAACACATGTGCGTTTCTTACTAAAGCTTTCGTGAAATTAATAAATTTTCAAAAGAATGAGATTATCTTTCAAAGTAAAGCTTGTACTGCGAAAAGGAACACTGATCTCAGTTCTAACAATGCTTTCACAAGTAGCAAACAACTGCTTGTCTTTACAAAGAAATACATGTGCGTTTCTTACTAAAGCTTTCGTGAAATTGATAAACTTTCAAAAGAACATGATTATCTTTCAAAGTAAAATTTGTACTGAGAAAAAGAACACTGATCTCAGTTCTAACAAGGCTTTTACACATAACAAACAACTGCTTGTGTTTACAGAGAATCACATGTGTGTTTCTTACTAAAGTTTTCCTGAAATTAATAAACTTTCAAATGAAAGTGATTATCTTTTAAATAAAGCTTGTACTGAGAAGTGGAAAACTGATCTGATTTCTAAAACTTCATTCACACGTAGCAAACAACTGCTTGTCTTTACAAAGATACACATGTGCGTTTCTTACTAAAGCTTTCGTGAAACTAATAAACTTTCAAAAAACGCGATTATTTTCAAAGTAAAGCTTGTCCTGAGAAGAGGAACACTGATGTCAGTTCTATCAAAGCTTTCACACGTAGCAAACAACTGCTAGTCTTTACAAAAAAATCCATGTGCGTTTCTAACTAAAGCTTTCCTGAAATTAATAAACTTTCAAAAGAACGCGATTATCTTTCAAAGTAAAGCTTTTACTGAGAAAAGGAACACTGATCTCAGTTCTAACAATGCATTCACATGTAGCAAAAAACTGTTTGTCTTTACACAGAAACACGTGTACGTTTCTTACTAAAGATTTCGTGAAATTAATAAACTTTCAAAAGAACGTGATTATCTTTCAAAGTAAAGCTTGTACTGAGAAAAGGAACACTGATCTCAGTTCTAACAATGCTTTCACACGTAGCAAAAAACTGCTTGGCTTTAAAAAGAAACACACGTGCGTTTCGTGCTAAAGCTTTCGTGAAATTAATAAACTTTCAAGAGAACACGATTATCTTTCAAAGTAAAGCTTGTACTGAGAAAAGGAACACTGATCTCAGTTCTAACAGTGCTTTCACACATAGCAAACAACTGCTTGTATTTACAAAGAAACACATGTGCATTCCTTTCTAAAGTTCTCGTGTAATTAATAAACTTTGAAAACAACGCGATCATCTTTTATTTTTTATTTATTTTTTTATTCTTTTTTACTTAAAATTTCCAACTGCTCCCCGTTTCCCATTTCCCTCCCCCTCCTCCCACATATTGCCCCCTCCCCCCGCTCCCCTCCCCATATCCCCACTCCACTTCTCCTCCCCCTAGTCCACTCCCCCTCCCTCTCGATACTGAAGAGCAGTCCAAATTCCCTGCTCTACATGAAGACCAAGGTCCTCCCACTTCTATCTAGGTCCAGGAAGGTGAGCATCCAAACAGGCTATGCTCCCACAAAGCCAGTTCATGTATTAGGATCGAAACCTAGTGCCATTGTCCTTGGCTTCTCATCAGCCTTCATTGTCCGCCTTGTTCAGAGAGTCCAGTTTCAACCCATGCTTATTCAGTCCCAGTCCAGCTGGCCTTGGAGAGCTCCCAATAGATCAGTTCCACTGTCACAGTGGGTGGGTGCACCCCTCGTGGTCCTGATTTCCTTGCTCATGTTCTCCCTCCTTCTGCTCCTCATTTGGACCTTAAGAGCTCAGACGGTTGATCCCAATTGGTTCTCTGTCTCTCTCTCGATCCATCGCCAGATGAAAGTTCCCGTGCCATTCTCCTTGGCCTCTCGTCAGCTCTCATTTTCCACCACATTAAGAGAGTCCGGTTTTATCCCATGTTTTTTTCAGTAGCAGTCCAGCTGGCCTTGGTGAGCTCCCAATAGATCGGCCCCCCTGTCTCAGTGGTGGTTCCTTTCTTACTAAACCTTTCGCGAAACTAATAAACTTTCAAAAGAAGGCTAATATCTTTCAAAGTAAAGCTTGTACTGGGAAAAGGAGCACTGATCTCAGTTCTAACAATGCTTTCACATGTAGCAATCAACTGCTTGTCTTTATAAAGAAACACATGTGCATTTCTAACTAAAGCTTTCATGAAATTAACAAACATTCAAATAACGAGATTATCTTTCAAAGTAAAGCTTGTACTGAGAAAAGCAACACTGATCTCTGTTTTAACATTGCTTTCACATGTAACAAACAACTGCTTGTCTTTACAAAGAAACACATGTGCATTTCTTACTAAAGCTTTCATGAAATTAATAAGCTTTCAAAAGAACGTGATTATCTTTCAAAGTAAAGCTTGTACTGAGAAAAGGAACACTGATCTCTGTTCTAACATTGCTTTCACATGTAACAAACCACTGCTTGTCTTTACAAAGAAACACATGTGCATTTCTTACTAAAGCTTTCATGAAATTAATAAGCTTTCAAAAGAAAGTGATTATCTTTCAAAGTAAAGCTTGAACTGAGAAAAGGAACACTGATCTCAGTTCTAACAATGCTTTCCCGTAGCAAACAACTGCTTGTCTTTACACAGGAAAACATGTGCGTTTATTACTAAAGCTTTCCTGAAATTAATAAACTTTCAAACGAACGTGATTATCTTTTAAATAAAGCTTGTCCTGAGAAGTGGAAAACTGATCTGAGTTCTAAAAATTCTTTCACAAGTAGCAAACAAAAGCTTGTCTTTACAAAGAAACACATGTGGGTTTCTTACTAAAGCTTTCGTGTAACTAATAAAATTTCAAAAAACGTGATTATGGTTGAAAGTAAAGCTTGTACTGAGAAAAGGAACACTATTCTCAGTTCTCACAATGCTTTCACACATAGCAAACAACTGGTTGTCTTTACAAAGAAACCTATGTGCGTTTCTTGCTAAAGAAATTAGTGAAATTAATTTTGTGAAATTAATAAACTTTCAAAGAACGTGATTATCTTTCAAAGTAAAGCTTGTACTGAGAAAAGGAACACTGATCTCCGTTCTAACAATGCTCTCACACGTAGCAAACAACTGCTTCTCTTTACAAAGAAACACGTGTGTTTCTTACTAAAGCTTCGTGAAATTAATAATCTTTCAAAAGAACGCGATTATCTCTCAAAACAAAGCATATCCTGAGAAAAAGGAACACTGATCTCAGTTCTAACAATGCTTTCACACGTAGCAAACACCTGCTTGTCTTTAAAAATAAACACATGTGCGTTTCTTGCTAAACCTTTCATGAAATTAATAAACTTTCAAAAGAACACGATTATCTTTCAAAGTAAAGCTTGTACTGAGAAAAGGAACACTGATCTCTGTTCTAACAGTGCTTTCACATGTAGCAAACAACTGCTTGTCTTTACAAAGAAATGCATGTGCATTTCTTACTACAGCTTTTATGAAATTAATAAACTTATAAAGAATGCGATTATGTATCAACGTAAAGCTTGTACTGAGAAAAGGAACACTAATCTCAGTTCTAACAGTGCTTTCACACGAAGAAAACAACTGCTTGTCTTTACAAAGAAACTCATGTGCGTTTCTTACTAAAGCTTTCGTGAAATTAATAAACTTTCAAAGAAACAGATTATCTTTCAAAGGAACACTGATCTCAGTTCTAACAATGCTTTCACACGTAGCAAACTACTGCTTGTCTATACAAATAAACAAATGTGCGTTTCTCACTAAAGCTTTCGTGAAATTAATAAACTTTTGAAAGAATGTTTTTATCTTACAAAGTAAAGCTTGTACTGAGAAAAGGAACACTCAACTCAGTTCTAAAAGTGCCTTTACATGTAGCAAACAACTGCTTTTCTTTACAAAGAAACACGTGTGTTTCTTACTAAAGCTTCGTGAAATTAATAATCTTTCAAAAGCACGCGATTATCTCTCAAAACAAAGAATATCCTGAGAAAAGGAACACTGATCTCAGTTCTAACAATGCTTTCACACGTAGCAAACAACTGCTTGTCTTTAAAAATAAACACATGTGCGTTTCTTGCTAAACCTTTCATGAAATTAATAAACTTTCAAAAGAACGTAATTATCTTTCAAAGTAAAGCTTGTACTGAGAAAAGGAACACTGATCTCAGTTCTAACAAGGCTCTCACACGTAGCAAACAACTGCTTATCTTTACCAAGAAACACATGTGCGTTTCTTACTAAAGCTTTCATGAAATTAATAATCATTCAAAAGAACGCGATTATCTTTCAAAGCAAGGCTTTGTCTTTACAAAGAAACGCATGTGCGTTTCTTACTAAAGCTTTCGTGAAATTAATAAACTTTCGAAAGAATGCTTTTATCTTACAAAGTAAAGCTTGTACTGAGAAAAGGAACACTCAACTCAGTTCTAACAGTGCCTTTACACGTAGCAAACCACTGCTTGTCTTTACAAAGAAACGCATGTCCGTTTCTTACTAAAGCTTTCGTGAAATTAATAATCTTTCAAAAGAACACGATTATCTTTCAAAGTAAAGCTTGTACTGAGAAAAGGAACACTGATCTCAGTTCTAACAAGGCTCTCACACGCAGCACACAACTGCTTGTCTTTACCAAGAAACACATGTGCGTTTCTTACTAAAGCTTTCGTGAAATTAATAAACTTTCAAAAGAACGCGATTATCTTTCAAAGTAAACTTGTACTGAGAAAAGGAACACTGATCTCAGTTGTAACAATGCTTTCCCACATAGCAAAAAACTGCTTGTCTTTACAAAGAAACACATGTGCGTTTCTTACTAAAGGTTCCGTGAAATTAATAAACTTTCAAAAGAATGCGAACATCTTTCAAAGTAAAGCTTGTACTGAGAAAAGGAACACTGTTCTCAGTTTTAACAATGCTTTCACACATAGCAAACAACTGCTTTTCTTTAAAAATAAAAATATGTGTGTTTCTTACTAAAGCATTCGTGAAATTAATCAACTTTCTAAAGAATGCGATTATCTTTCAAAGTAAATCCTGTAGTAAGAAAAGGAACACTCAACTCAGTTCTAACAGTGCCTTCACACGTAGCAAACAACTGCTTGTCTTTACAAAGAAACTCATGTACCTTTCTTACTAAAGCTTTCGTGAAATAAATAAACATTTGAAAGAACGTGATAATCATTCAAAGTAAAGCTTGTACTGAGAAAAGGAACACTAATCTCAGTTCTAACAGTGCTTTCACACGTAGCGAACAACTGCTTGTCTTTACAAAGAAACGCATGTGCGTTTCTTACTACAGCTTTCGTGAAATTAATAAAGTTATTAAGAACGCGATTATTTATCAAAGTAAAGCTTGTACTGAGAAAAGGAAGACTGATCTCAGTTCTAACAGTGCTTTCACACATAGCAAACAACTGCTTGTCTTTACAAAGAAACACATGTGCGTTTCTTACTAAAGCTTTGGTGAAATTAATAAACTTTCATAAGAAGGCAACTATCTTTCAAAATAAAGCTTGTACTGGGAAAAAGAGCACTGACATCAGTTCTAACAATGCTTTCACACGTAGCAAACAACTGCTTGCCTTTACAAAGAAACACATGTGTGTTTGGTACTGGAGCTTTCTTGAAATTAATAAACTTTCAAAGGAACACAATTATCTTTCAAAGTAAAGCTTGTACTGAGAAAAGGAACACTGATCTCAGTTCTAACAATGCTTTCACACGTAGCAAACAACTGCTTGTCTTTACGAAAAACACATGTGCGTTTCTAACAAAAGTTTCCGTGAAATTAATAAACTTTCAAAAGAACGCGATTATCTTTCAAAGTAAAGCTTGTACTGAGAAAAGGAACACTGATCTCAGTTCTAACAATGCTTTCATACATTACAAACAACTGCTTGTCTTTACAAAGAAACAAATGTGCGTTTGGTACTAAAGCTTTGTGAAATTAATAAACTTTTAAAAGAACTCGATTATCTTTCAAAGTAAGCTTCTACTGAGGAAAGGAACACTGATCTCAGTTCTAACAATGCTTTCACACATAGGAAACAACTGCTGGTCTTTACAAAGAAACACATGTGCGTTTCTTACTAAAGCTTTCGTGAAATTAATAAACTTTCAAAAGAACGCGATTATCTTTCAAATTAAAGCTTGTACTGAGAAAAGGAAGACTGATCTCAGTTCTAACAGTGCTTTCACATGTAGCAAACAACTGCTGGCCTTTACAAACAAACACATGTGCGTTTGGTACTAGAGCTTTCTTGAAATTAAAAACTTGCAAAAGATTGCAATTATAATTCTAAATAAAGCTTGGACTGAGAAAAGAAAATCTGATCTCAGTTCTAACTATGCTTTCATACATAACAAACAACTGCTTGTCTTTCCAAAAAACACATGTGCGTTTGGTACTGGAGCTTTTTTGAAATTAATAAAATTAAAAACTACGCGATTATCTTTAAAAGTAAAGCATGTACTGAGAAAAGGAACACTGATCTCAGTTCTAAAAATGGTTTCACACATATCAAACAACTGCTTGTCTTTACAAAGAAACACATGCGCGTTTGGTACTGGAGCTTTCTTAAAATTAATAAACTTTCAAAAGAACTCGATTATCTTTCAAAGTAAGCTTGTACTGAGAAAAGGAACACTGATCTCAGTTCTAACAATGCTTTCATACTTAACAAACAACTTCTTGTCTTAACAAAAATCACATGTGCGTTTCTAAAAAAGCTTCCGTGAAATTAATAAAATTTAAATCTACGCGATTATCTTTCAAAGTAAAGCTTGTACTGAGAAAAGGAACACTGATCTCAGTTTTAACAATGCTTTCACACGTAGCAAACAACTGCTTGTCTTTACAAAAATCACATGTGCGTTTCTAACAAATGCTTCCGTGAAATTAATAAACTTTCTAAAGAACGCGATTATCTTTCAAAGTAAAGCCTGTACTGAGAAAAGGAACACTGATCTCAGTTCTAACAATGCTTTCACACGTAGCAAACAACTGCTTGCCATTACAAAGAAGCACATGTGTGTTTGGTACTGGAGCTTTCTTGAAATTAATAAACTGTCAAAGGAACGCGATTATATTTCAAAGTAAAGCTTTTCCTGAAAAAGGAACACTGATCTCAATTCTAACAATGCTTCCCCACGTAGCAAACAACTGCTTGTCTTTACAAAGAAACATATGTGCGTTTCTTACTAAAGCTTTCGTGAAATTAATAAACTTTCAAAAGAACGCGATTATCTTTCAAAATAAAGCTTGTAATGAGAAAAGGAACACTGATCTCAGTTATAACATTGCTTTCACACATAGCAAACAATTGCTTATCTTTACAAAGAAACACATGTGCGTTTCTTACTAAAGCTTCCGAAAATTAATAAAATTTAAATCTACGCGATTATCTTTCAAAGTAAAGCTTGTACTGAGAATAGGAACACTGATCTCAGTTCTAACAGTGCTTTCAAACGTAGCAAACAACTGCTTCTCTTTACAAAGAAACACGTGTGTTTCTTACTAAAGCTTCGTGAAATTAATAATCTTTCAAAAGAACGCGATTATCTCTCAAAACAAAGAATATCCTGAGAAAAGGAACACTGATCTCAGTTCTAACAATGCTTTCACACGTAGCAAACAACTGCTTATCTTTACCAAGAAACACATGTGCGTTTCTTACTAAAGCTTTCATGAAATTAATAATCATTCAAAAGAACGCGATTATCTTTCAAAGCAAGGCTTTGTCTTTACAAAGAAACGCATGTGCGTTTCTTACTAAAGCTTTCGTGAAATTAATAAACTTTCGAAAGAATGCTTTTATCTTACAAAGTAAAGCTTGTACTGAGAAAAGGAACACTCAACTCAGTTCTAACAGTGCCTTTACACGTAGCAAACCACTGCTTGTCTTTACAAAGAAACACATGTCCGTTTCTTACTAAAGCTTTCGTGAAATTAATAATCTTTCAAAAGAACACGATTATCTTTCAAAGTAAAGCTTGTACTGAGAAAAGGAACACTGATCTCAGTACTAACAAGGCTCTCACACGTAGCACACAACTGCTTGTCTTTACCAAGAAACACATGTGCGTTTCTTACTAAAGCTTTCGTGAAATTAATAAACTTTCAAAAGAACGCGATTATCTTTCAAAGTAAACTTGTACTGAGAAAAGGAACACTGATCTCAGTTGTAACAATGCTTTCCCACATAGCAAAAAACTGCTTGTCTTTACAAAGAAACACATGTGCGTTTCTTACTAAAGGTTCCGTGAAATTAATAAACTTTCAAAAGAATGCGAACATCTTTCAAAGTAAAGCTTGTACTGAGAAAAGGAACACTGTTCTCAGTTTTAACAATGCTTTCACACATAGCAAACAACTGCTTTTCTTTAAAAAGAAAATATGTGTGTTTCTTACTAAAGCATTCGTGAAATTAATCAACTTTCTAAAGAATGCGATTATCTTTCAAAGTAAATCCTGTAGTAAGAAAAGGAACACTCAACTCAGTTCTAACAGTGCCTTCACACGTAACAAACAACTGCTTGTCTTTACAAAGAAACTCATGTACCTTTCTTACTAAAGCTTTCTTGAAATAAATAAACATTTGAAAGAACGTGATAATCATTCAAAGTAAAGCTTGTACTGAGAAAAGGAACACTAATCTCAGTTCTAACAGTGCTTTCACACGTAGCGAACAACTGCTTGTCTTTACAAAGAAACGCATGTGCGTTTCTTACTACAGCTTTCGTGAAATTAATAAAGTTATAAGAACGTGATTATTTATCAAAGTAAAGCTTGTACTGAGAAAAGGAAGACTGATCTCAGTTCTAACAGTGCTTTCACACATAGCAAACAACTGCTTGTCTTTACAAAGAAACACATGTGCGTTTCTTACTAAAGCTTTGGTGAAATTAATAAACTTTCATAAGAAGGCAACTATCTTTCAAAATAAAGCTTGTACTGGGAAAAAGAGCACTGACATCAGTTCTAACAATGCTTTCACACGTAGCAAACAACTGCTTGCCTTTACAAAGAAACACATGTGTGTTTGGTACTGGAGCTTTCTTGAAATTAATAAACTGTCAAAGGAACACGATTATCTTTCAAAGTAAAGCTTGTACTGAGAAAAGCAACACTGATCTCAGTTCTAACAATGCTTTCACACGTAGCAAACAACTGCTTGCCTTTGCAAAGAAACACATGTGCATTTGGTCTGGAGCTTTCTTGATATTTATAAACTTTCAAAAGAACGTGATTATCTTTCAAAGTAAAGATTGTACTGAGAAAAGAAACACTGATCTCAGTTCTAACAATGCTTTCACACGTAGTAAACAACTGCTTTTCTTTACAAAGAAACACATGTGGGTATCTAACTAAAGCTTTCGTGAAATTAATAAACTATCAAAAGAACGAGATTATTTTTCAAATAAAGCTTGTACTGAGAAAAGGAAGACTGATCTCAGTTCTAACAGTGCTTTCACACATAGCAAACAACTGCTTGTCTTTACAAAGAAACACATGTGCGTTTGGTACTGGAGCTTTCTTGAAATTAATAAAATTTAAATCTACGTGATTATCTTTCAAAGTAAAGATTGTACTGAGAAAAGGAACACTGATCTCAGTTCTAACAATGCTTTCACACGTAGCAAACAACTGCTTGTCTTTACAAAAAACACATGTGCGTTTCTAACAAAAGTTTCCGTGAAATTAATAAACTTTCAAAAGAACGCGATTATCTTTCAAAGTAAAGCTTGTACTGAGAAAAGGAACACTGATCTCAGTTCTAACAATGCTTTCATACATTACAAACAACTGCTTGTCTTTACAAAGAAACATATGTGCGTTTGGTACTAAAGCTTTTGTGAAATTAATAAACTTTTAAAAGAACTAGATTATCTTTCAAAGTAAGCTTCTACTGAGGAAAGGAACACTGATCTCAGTTCTAACAATGCTTTCACACATAGGAAACAACTGCTGGTCTTTACAAAGAAACACATGTGCGTTTCTTACTAAAGCTTTCGTGAAATTAATAAACTTTCAAAAGAACGCGATTATCTTTCAAATTAAAGCTTGTACTGAGAAAAGGAAGACTGATCTCAGTTCTAACAATGCCTTCACAGGCAGAAAACAACTGCTTGCCTTTACAAAGAAACACATGTGTGTTTGGTACTAGAGCTTTCTTGAAATTAATAAACTTTCAAAAGAACATGATTATCTTTCAAAGTAAAGCTTGTACTGAGAAAAGGAACACTTATCTCAGTTCTAACAATTCTTTCCCAGGTAGCAAACAACTGTTTGTGTTTACAAACAAACATATGAGCGTTTCTTCTAAAGCTTTCGTGAAATTAACAAACTTTCAAAACAACGTGATTATCTTTCAAAGTAAAACTTGTACTGTGAAAAGGAACACTGACCTCAGTTCTAACAATGGTTCCACAAGTAACAAGCCACTGCTTGCCTTTACAAACAAACACATGTGCATTTGGTACTAGAGCATTCTTGAAATTAAAAAACTTTCAAAGATCGCGATTATCATTCAAAGTAAACTTGTACTGAGAAAAAGAAACACTGATCTCAGTTCTAACAATGCTCTCACATGTAGGAAGCAACTGCTTATATTTACAGAGAAACACATGTGCGTTTGGTACTAAAGCTTTCGATAAATTAATAAACTGTCAAAAGATTGCGATTATCTTTCAAAGTAAAGCTTGTACTGAAAAAAGAACGCTGATCTCAGTTCTAACAGTGCTTTCACATGTAGCGAACAACTGCTTGTCTTTACAAAGAAACGCATTTCCGTTTCTTACTAAAGCTTTCGTTAAATTAATAGTTATTAAGAACGCGATTATTTATAAAAGTAAAGCTTGTACTGAGAAAAGGAAGACTGATCTCAGTTCTAACAGTGCTTTCACACATAGCAAACAACTGCTTGTCTTTACAAATAAACTCATGTTCGTTTCTTACTAAAGCTTTCATGAAATTAATAATCATTCAAAAGAACGTGATTATCTTTCAAAGCAAGGCTTTGTCTTTACAAAGAAACGCATGTGCGTTTCTTACTAAAGCTTTCGTGAAATTAATAAACTTTCGAAAGAACGCGATTATCTTTCAAAATAATGCTTGTACTGAGAAAAAGAACACTGATCTCACTTCTAACAGTGCTTTCACATGTAGCAAACAACTGCTTGTCTTTACGAAGAAATGCATGTGCGTTTCTTACTAAAGCTTTTATGAAATTAATAAACTTATAAAAAACGCGATTATCTATCAATGTAAAGCTTGTACTGAGAAAAGGAACACTAATCTCAGTTCTAACAGTGCTTTCACACGAAGGAAACAACTGCTTGTCTTTACAAAGAAACTCATGTGTGTTTCTTACTAAAGCTTTCGTGAAATTAATAAACTTTCAAAGAAACAGATTATCTTTCAAAGGAACACTGATCTCAGTTCTAACAATGCTTTCACACGTAGCAAACAACTGCTTGTCTATACAAATAAACAAATGTGCGTTTCTTACTAAAGCTTTCATGAACTTATGGAAGTTTTGAAAGAATGCTTTTATCTTACAAAGTAAAGCTTGTACTGAGAAAAGGAACACTCAACTCAGTTCTAACAGTGCCTTTACACGTAGCAAACAACTGCTTGTCTTTACAAAGAAACGCATGTGCATTTCTTACAAAAGCTTTCGTGAAATTAATAAACTTTCAAAAGAACGCAATTATCTTTCAAAGTAAAGCTTGTACTGAGAAAAGGAACACTGATCTCAGTTCTAACAAGGCTCTCACACGTAGCAAACAACTGCTTGTCTTTACCAAGAAACACATGTGCGTCTCTTACTAAAGCTTTCGTGAAATTAATAAACTTTCAAAAGAACGCGATTATCTTTCAAAGTAAACTTGTACTGAGAAAAGGAACACTGATCTCAGTTGTAACAATGCTTTCCCACATAGCAAAAAACTGCTTGTCTTTACAAAGAAACACGTGTGCGTTTCTTACTAAAGGTTCCGTGAAATTAATAAACTTTCAAAAGAATGTGAACATCTTTCAAAGGAAAGCTTGTACTGAGAAAAGGAACACTGACCTCAGTTCTAACAATGCTTTCACACATAGCAAACAACCGCTTTTCTTTAAAAAGAAAAATATGTGTGTTTCTTACTAAAGCATTCGTGAAATTAATCAACTTTCAAAAGAATGCGATTATCTTTCAAAGTAAAGCTTGTAGTAAGAAAAGGAACACTGAACTCAGTTCTAACAGTGCCTTCACACGTAGCAAACAACTGCTTGTCTTTACAAAGAAACGAATGTGCCTTTCTTACTAAAGCTTTTGTGAAATTAATAAACATTTGAAAGAACGTGATAATCATTCAAAGTAAAGCTTGTACTGAGAAAGGAACACTAATCTCAGTTCTAACAGTGCTTTCACACGTAGCGAACAACTGCTTGTCTTTACCAAGAATCGCATGTGCGTTTCTTACTACAGCTTTCGTGAAATTAATAAATTTATTAAGAACGCGATTATTTATCAAAGTAAAGCTTGTACTGAGAAAAGGAAGACTGATCTCAGTTCTAACAGTGCTTTTACATGTAGCAAACAACTGATTGTCTTTACAAAGGAACACATGTGCGTTTCTTACTAAAGCTTTCGTGAAATTAATAAACTTTCAAAGAAACAGATTATCTTTCAAAGGAACACTGATCTCAGTTCTAACAATGCTTTCAAACGTAGCAAACAACTGCTTGTCTATACAAATAAACAAATGTGCGTTTCTTACTAAAGCTTTCATCAACTTGTTGAAGTTTTGAAAGAATGCTTTTATCTTACAAAGTAAAGCTTGTACTGAGAAAAGGAACACTCAACTCAGTTCTAACAGTGCCTTTACACGTAGCAAACAACTGCTTGTCTTTACAAAGAAACGCATGTGCATTTCTTACTAAAGCTTTCGTGAAATTAATAAACTTTCAAAAGAACGCAATTATCTTTCAAAGTAAAGCTTGTACTGAGAAAAGGAACACTGATCTCAGTTCTAAGAAGGCTCTCACACGTAGCAAACAACTGCTTGTCTTTACCAAGAAACACATGTGCGTCTCTTACTAAAGCTTTCGTGAAATTAATAAACTTTCAAAAGAACGCGATTATCTTTCAAAGTAAACTTGTACTGAGAAAAGGAACACTGATCTCAGTTGTAACAATGCTTTCCCACATAGCAAAAAACTGCTTGTCTTTACAAAGAAACACGTGTGCGTTTCTTACTAAAGGTTCCGTGAAATTAATAAACTTTCAAAAGAATGTGAACATCTTTCAAAGGAAAGCTTGTACTGAGTAAAGGAACACTGACCTCAGTTCTAACAATGCTTTCACACATAGCAAACAACCGCTTTTCTTTAAAAAGAAAAATATGTGTGTTTCTTACTAAAGCATTCGTGAAATTAATCAACTTTCAAAAGAATGCGATTATCTTTCAAAGTAAAGCTTGTAGTAAGAAAAGGAACACTGAACTCAGTTCTAACAGTGCCTTCACACGTAGCAAACAACTGCTTGTCTTTACAACGAAACACATTTTTGCCTTTCTTACTAAAGCTTTTGTGAAATTAATAAACATTTGAAAGAACGTGATATTCATTCAAAGTAAAGCTTGTACTGAGAAAAGGAACACTAATCTCAGTTCTAAAAGTGCTTTCACACGTAGCGAACAACTGCTTGTCTTTACCAAGAATCGCATGTGCGTTTCTTACTACAGCTTTCGTGAAATTAATAAATTTATTAAGAACGCGATTATTTATCAAAGTAAAGCTTGTACTGAGAAAAGGAAGACTGATCTCAGTTCTAACAGTGCTTTTACATGTAGCAAACAACTGATTGTCTTTACAAAGGAACACATGTGCGTTTCTTACTAAAGCTTTCGTGAAATTAATAAACTTTCAAAGAAACAGATTATCTTTCAAAGGAACACTGATCTCAGTTCTAACAATGCTTTCAAACGTAGCAAACAACTGCTTGTCTATACAAATAAACAAATGTGCGTTTCTTACTAAAGCTTTCATGAACTTATGGAAGTTTTGAAAGAATGCTTTTATCTTACAAAGTAAAGCTTGTACTGAGAAAAGGAACACTCAACTCAGTTCTAACAGTGCCTTTACACGTAGCAAACAACTGCTTGTCTTTACAAAGAAACGCATGTGCATTTCTTACTAAAGCTTTCGTGAAATTAATAAACTTTCAAAAGAACGCAATTATCTTTCAAAGTAAAGCTTGTACTGAGAAAAGGAACACTGATCTCAGTTCTAACAAGGCTCTCACACGTAGCAAACAACTGCTTGTCTTTACCAAGAAACACATGTGCGTTTCTTACTAAAGCTTTCGTGAAATTAATAAACTTTCAAAAGAACGCGATTATCTTTCAAAGTAAACTTGTACTGAGAAAAGGAACACTGATCTCAGTTGTAACAATGCTTTCCCACATAGCAAAAAACTGCTTGTCTTTACAAAGAAACACGTGTGCGTTTCTTACTAAAGGTTCCGTGAAATTAATAAACTCTCAAAAGAATGTGAACATCTTTCAAAGGAAAGCTTGTACTGAGAAAAGGAACACTGATCTCAGTTCTAACAATGCTTTCACACATAGCAAACAACTGCTTTTCTTTAAAAAGAAAAATATGTGTGTTTCTTACTAAAGCATTCGTGAAATTAATCAACTTTCAAAAGAATGCGATTATCTTTCAAAGTAAAGCTTGTAGTAAGAAAAGGAACACTGAACTCAGTTCTAACAGTGCCTTCACACGTAGCAAACAACTGCTTGTCTTTACAAAGAAACGAATGTGCCTTTCTTACTAAAGCTTTTGTGAAATTAATAAACATTTGAAAGAACGTGATAATCATTCAAAGTAAAGCTTGTACTGAGAAAGGAACACTAATCTCAGTTCTAACAGTGCTTTCACACGTAGCGAACAACTGCTTGTCTTTACAAAGAAACTCATGTTCGTTTCTTACTAAAGCATTGGTTAAATTAATAAACTTTCATAAGAAGGCAACTATCTTTCAAAATAAAGGTTGTACTGGGAAAAAGAGCACTGATATCAGTTCTAACAATGCTTTCACATGTAGGAAACAACTGCTTGTCTTTACAAAGAAACACATGTGCATTTCTTACTAAAGCTTTCATGAAATTAATAATCTTTCAAAAGAACGTGATTATCTTTCAAAGTAAAGCTTGCAATGAGAAAAGGAAGACTGATCTCAGTTCTAACAGTGCTTTCACACATAGCAAACAACTGCTTGTCTTTACAAAGAAACTCATGTTCGTTTCTTACTAAAGCTTTCATGAAATTAATAATCATTCAAAACAACGCGATTATCTTTCAAAGCAAGGCTTTGTCTTTACAAAGAAACGCATGTGCGTTTCTTACTAAAGCTTTCGTGAAATTAATAAACTTTCAAAAGAACGTGATTATCTTTCAAAGTAATGCTTGTACTGAGAAAAGGAACACTGATCTCACTTCTAACAGTGCTTTCACATGGAGCAAACAACTGCTTGTCTTTACAAAGAAATGCATGTGAGTTTCTGACTAAAGATTTTATGAAATTAATAAACTTATAAAGAACGCGATTATCTATCAATGTAAAGCTTGTACTGAGAAAAGGAACACTAATCTCAGTTCTAACAGTGCTTTCACACGAAGGAAACAACTGCTTGTCTTTACAAAGAAACTCATGTGCGTTTCTTACTAAAGCTTTTGTGAAATTAATAAACTTTCAAAGAAACAGATTATCTTTCAAAGGAACACTGATCTCAGTTCTAACAATGCTTTCACACGTAGCAAACAACTGCTTGTCTTTACAAAGAAACTCATGTGCGTTTCTTACTAAAGCTTTTGTGAAATTAATAAACTTTCAAAGAAACAGATTATCTTTCAAAGGAACACTGATCTCAGTTCTAACAGTGCTTTCACATGGAGCAAACAACTGCTTGTCTTTACAAAGAAATGCATGTGAGTTTCTTACTAAAGATTTTATGAAATTAATAAACTTATAAAGAACGCGATTATCTATCAATGTAAAGCTTGTACTGAGAAAAGGAACACTAATCTCAGTTCTAACAGTGCTTTCATACGAAGGAAACAACTGCTTGTCTTTACAAAGAAACTCATGTGCGTTTCTTACTAAAGCTTTTGTGAAATTAATAAACTTTCAAAGAAACAGATTATCTTTCAAAGGAACACTGATCTCAGTTCTAACAGTGCCTTCACACGTAGCAAACAACTGCTTGTCTTTACAAAGAAACGAATGTGCCTTTCTTACTAAAGCTTTCGTGAAATTAATAAACATTTGAAAGAAAGTGATAATCATTCAAAGTAAAGCTTGTACTGAGAAAGGAACACTAATCTCAGTTCTAACAGTGCTTTCACACGTAGCGAACAACTGCTTGTCTTTACAAAAAAACGCATGTGCGTTTCTTACTACAGCTTTCGTGAAATTAATAAATTTATTAAGAACGCGATTATTTATCAAAGTAAAGCTTGTACTGAGAAAAGGAAGACTGATCTCAGTTCTAACAGTGCTTTTACATGTAGCAAACAACTGATTGTCTTTACAAAGGAACACATGTGCGTTTCTTACTAAAGCTTTCGTGAAATTAATAAACTTTCAAAGAAACAGATTATCTTTCAAAGGAACACTGATCTCAGTTCTAACAATGCTTTCAAACGTAGCAAACAACTGCTTGTCTATACAAATAAACAAATGTGCGTTTCTTACTAAAGCTTTCATGAACTTAATAAAGTTTTGAAAGAATGCTTTTATCTTACAAAGTAAAGCTTGTACTGAGAAAAGGAACACTCAACTCAGTTCTAACAGTGCCTTTACACGTAGCAAACAACTGCTTGTCTTTACAAAGAAACGCATGTGCATTTCTTACTAAAGCTTTCGTGAAATTAATAAACTTTCAAAAGAACGCAATTATCTTTCAAAGTAAAGCTTGTACTGAGAAAAGGAACACTGATTTCAGTTCTAACAAGGCTCTCACACGTAGCAAACAACTGCTTGTCTTTACCAAGAAACACATGTGCGTTTCTTACTAAAGCTTTCGTGAAATTAATAAACTTTCAAAAGAACGCGATTATCTTTCAAAGTAAACTTGTACTGAGAAAAGGAACACTGATCTCAGTTGTAACAATGCTTTCCCACATAGCAAAAAACTGCTTGTCTTTACAAAGAAACACGTGTGCGTTTCTTACTAAAGGTTCCGTGAAATTAATAAACTTTCAAAAGAATGTGAACATCTTTCAAAGGAAAGCTTGTACTGAGAAAAGGAACACTGATCTCAGTTCTAACAATGCTTTCACACATAGCAAACAACTGCTTTTCTTTAAAAAGAAAAATATGTGTGTTTCTTACTAAAGCATTCGTGAAATTAATCAACTTTCAAAAGAATGCGATTATCTTTCAAAGTAAAGCTTGTAGTAAGAAAAGGAACACTGAACTCAGTTCTAACAGTGCCTTCACACGTAGCAAACAACTGCTTGTCTTTACAACGAAACACATTTTTGCCTTTCTTACTAAAGCTTTTGTGAAATTAATAAACATTTGAAAGAACGTGATATTCATTCAAAGTAAAGCTTGTACTGAGAAAAGGAACACTAATCTCAGTTCTAAAAGTGCTTTCACACGTAGCAAACAACTGCTTGTCTTTACAAAGAAACTCATGTTCGTTTCTTACTAAAGCATTGGTTAAATTAATAAACTTTCATAAGAAGGCAACTATCTTTCAAAATAAAGGTTGTACTGGGAAAAAGAGCACTGATATCAGTTCTAACAATGCTTTCACATGTAGGAAACAACTGCTTGTCTTTACAAAGAAACACATGTGCATTTCTTACTAAAGCTTTCATGAAATTAATAATCTTTCAAAAGAACGTGATTATCTTTCAAAGTAAAGCTTGCAATGAGAAAAGGAAGACTGATCTCAGTTCTAACAGTGCTTTCACACATAGCAAACAACTGCTTGTCTTTACAAAGAAACTCATGTTCGTTTCTTACTAAAGCTTTCATGAAATTAATAATCATTCAAAACAACGCGATTATCTTTCAAAGCAAGGCTTTGTCTTTACAAAGAAACGCATGTGCGTTTCTTACTAAAGCTTTCGTGAAATTAATAAACTTTCAAAAGAACGTGATTATCTTTCAAAGTAATGCTTGTACTGAGAAAAGGAACACTGATCTCACTTCTAACAGTGCTTTCACATGGAGCAAACAACTGCTTGTCTTTACAAAGAAATGCATGTGAGTTTCTTACTAAAGATTTTATGAAATTAATAAACTTATAAAGAACGCGATTATCTATCAATGTAAAGCTTGTACTGAGAAAAGGAACACTAATCTCAGTTCTAACAGTGCTTTCACACGAAGGAAACAACTGCTTGTCTTTACAAAGAAACTCATGTGCGTTTCTTACTAAAGCTTTTGTGAAATTAATAAACTTTCAAAGAAACAGATTATCTTTCAAAGGAACACTGATCTCAGTTCTAACAATGCTTTCACACGTAGCAAACAACTGCTTGTCTATACAAAGAAACAAATGTGCGTTTCTTACTAAAGATTTCGTGAAATAATAAACTTTTGAAAGAATGCTTTTATCTTACAAAGTAAAGCTTGTACTGAGAAAAGGAACACTCAACTCAGTTCTAACAGTGCCTTTACATGTAGCAAACAACTGCTTGTCTTTACAAAAAAACGCATATGCTTTTCTTACTAAAGCTTTCGTGAAATTAATAAACTTTCAAAAGAACGCGATTTTCTTTCAAAGTAAAGCTTGTACTGAGAATAGGAACACTGATCTCAGTTCTAACAAGGCTCTCACACGTAGCAAACAACTGCTTGTCTTTACCAAGAAACACATGTGCGTTTCTTACTAAAGCTTTCGTGAAATTAATAAACTTTCAAAAGAACGCGATTATCTTTCAAAGTAAACTTGTACTGAGAAAAGGAACACTGATCTCAGTTGTAACAATGCTTTCCCACATAGCAAAAAACTGCTTGTCTTTACAAAGAAACACATGTGCGTTTCATACTAAAGCTTCCGTGAAATTAATAAACTTTCAAAAGAATGCGAACATCTTTCAAAGTAAAGATTATACTGAGAAAAGGAACACTGATCTCAGTTCTAACAATGCTTTCACACATAGCAAACAACTGCTTTTCTTTAAAAAGAAAAATATGTGTGTTTCTTACTAAAGCATTCGTGAAATTAATAAACTTTCAAAAGAATGCTAATATCTTTCAAAGTAAAGCTTCTACTGGGAAAAGGAGCATTGATCTCAGTTGTAACAGTATTTCACATGTAGCAATGAACTGCTTGTCTTTAGAAAGAAACACATGTGCATTTCTTACTAAAGCTTTCATGAAATTAACAAACTTTCAAAGAACGCGATTATCTTTCAATGTAAACTTGTACTGATTAAAGGAACACTGATCTCTGTTCTGAGAATGCTTTCACACGTAGTAAACAACTGCTTGTCTTTACAAGGAAACACATGTGTTTTGGTACTAAAGCTTTCGTGAAATTAATAAACTTTCAAAAGACCACGATTATCTTTAAAAATAAAGCTTGTACTGAGAAAAGGAACACTGATCTCAGTTCAAACAATGCTTTCACATGTAGCAACAACTGCTTGTCTTTACAAAAAAACACATGTGCGTTTCATACTACAGCTTTGGTGAAATTAATAAACTTTCAAATGAAGGCAATACTTTCAAAGTAAAGCTTGTACTGGGAAAAGGAACACTGATCTCAGTTCTAACATTGCTTTCACATGTAGCAAACAACTGCTTGTCTTTACACAGAAACACATGTGCATTTCTTACTAAAGCTTTCATGAAATTAATAAGCTTTCAAAAGAACGTGATTATCTTTCAAATTAAAGCTTGAACTGAGAAAAGGAATACTGATCTCAGTTCTAACAATGCTTTCCCGTAGCAAACAACTGCTTGTCTTTACACAGAAATACATGTGCGTTTATTACTAAAGCTTTGGTGAAAGTAATAAACTTGAAAAAGAATGCGATTATCTTTGAAAGTAAAGCTTGTACTGAGAAAAGGAAAACTGATCTCACTTCTAACAATGCTTTCACACGTCGCAAACAACTGCTTGTCTTTACAAAGAAACACATGTGGTTTGGTAATAAAGCTTTTGTGAAATTATCAAAATTTCCAAAGAACATGATTATCTTTCAAAGTAAATGGTGTACTGAGAAAAGGAACACTGATCACAGTTCTAACAATGCTTTCACACGTAGCAAACCACTGCTTGTCCTTCCAAAGAAAGACATGTGTGTTTCTTACTATAGCTTTCTTGAAATTAATAAAGTTTCAAAAGACCGTGATTATTATTCAATGTAAAGCTTGTACTGAGAAAAGGAAGACTGATCTCAGTTCGAACAGTGCTTTCACACGTAGCAAACAACTGCTGGCCTTTACAAACAAACACATGTGCGTTTAGTACTACAGCTTTCTACAAATTAAAATCTTTCACAAGATTGCAATTCTCATTCTAAGTAAAGCTTGTACTAAGAAAAGAAAATCCGATCTCAGTTCTAACAATGCTTTCACACGTAGTAAACAACTGCCTGTATTTAGAAAGAAAGACATTTGCATTAGGTACTAAGCTTTCGTGAAATTAATAAACTTTCAAAAGAACGTGATTATCTTTCAACGTAAAGCTTGTACTGAGAAAAGGAACACTGATCTCAGTTCTTAGAATGCTTTCACACGTAGCAAACATCTGCTTGTCTTTACAAAGAAACACATGGGCATTTCTTACTAAAGCTTTAGTGAAATTTAAAAACTTACAAAAGAACGCGATTATCTTTCAAAATAAAGCTTGTACTGAGAAAAGGAACACTGATCTCAGTTCTAACAATGTTTTTTCATGTTGCAAGCAACTGCTTCTATTTACAGAGAAACGCATGTGCGTTTGGTACTAGGGCTTTCTTGAAATTAAAACACTTTGAAAAGATCGAAATTGTCATTCAAAGTAAAGCTTTTACTGAGAAAAGAAACACTGATCTCAGTTCTAACAGTGCTTTCACACATAGCAAACAACTGCTTGCCTTTACAAAGAAACACATGTGTTTTTGGTACTAGAGCATTCTTGAAATTAATAAACTTTCAAAAGAACGCGATTATCTTTCAAAGTAAAGCTTGTACTGAGAAAAGGAACACTGGTCTCAGTTTTAACAATGCTTTCACATGTAGCCAACAACTGCTTGTCTTTACAAAGAAACACATGTGCGTTTCTTACTAAAGCTTTCGTGAAATTAATAAACTTTTAAAAGAACTCGATTATATTTCAAAGTAAGCTTGTACTGAGAAAAGGAACACTGATCTCAGTTCTAACAATGTTTTCTCATGTAGCAAGCAACTGCTTCTATTTACAGAGAAACACATATGCGTTTGGTACTAAAGCTTTCGATAAATTAATAAACTGTCAAAAAAACATAATTATCTTTCAAAGTAACGCTTGTTCTGAGAAAAGGAACACTGATCTCTGTTTTAACAATGTTTTCACATATACCAAACAACTGCTTGCCTTTACAAAGGAACACAGTGAGTTTCTTCTAAAGCTTTCTTTAAATTAAAAAACGTTCAAAAGAACGCGATTATCTTTCAAAGTAAAGCTTGTACTAAGAAAAGGAACACTGATCTCAGGTCTAACAATGCTTTCACATGTAGAAAGCACCTGCTTGTCTTTACAAAGGAACACTTTTGAGTTTCTTACTAAAGCTTTCTTGAAATTAATAAACTTTCAAAAGGACGTGATTATCTTTCAAAGTAAAGCTTGTTCTGAGAAAAGGAAGACTGATCTCACTTATAATAATGCTTTCACATGTAGCAAACAACTGCTTGTCTTTACAAAGAAACACATGTGCGTTTCTTACTAAAGCTTTGGTGAAATTATTAAACTTTCAAAAGAAGGCGATTATCCTTCATAGTAAAGCTTGTACTGAGAAAAAGAACAAAGATCTCAGTTCTAACAATGCTTTCACATGTAGCAAACAACTGCTTGTCTTTACAAAGAAACTCATATTATTTGGTACGAGAGCTTTTCGAAATTAATAAACTTTCTGATGAACGCAATTATCTTTCAAAGTAAAGCTTGTACTGAGAAAAGGAACACTGGTCTCAGTTCTAACAATTCTTTCCCACGTAGCAAACAACTGCTTGTGTTCACAAACAAACATATGTGCGTTTCTTCTAAAGCTTTCGTGAAATTAATAAACTTTCAAAACAACGCGATTATCTTTCCAAGTAAAACTTGTACTGAGAAAAGGAACACTGATCTCAGGTCTAACAATGCTTTCACAAGTAACAAACAAGTGCTTGCCTTTACAAACAAACACATGTGCGTTTGGTACTAGAGCATTCTTGAAATTAAAAAACTTTCAAAAGATCGCGATTTTCATTCAAAGTAACCTTGTACTGAGAAAAGAAACACTGATCTCAGTTCTAACTATGCTTTCACACAAGCAAACAACTGCTTCTATTTACAGAGAAGCACATGTGCGTTTGTACTAAAGCTTTCGAGAAATTAATAAACTGTCAAAAGAACGTGAATACCTTTCAAAGTAACGCTTGTACGGAGAAAAGGAACACTGATCTCTGTTCTAACAATGCTTTCCCACGTAGCAAACTACTGCTTGCCTTTACAAACAAACACATGTATGTTTGGTACTAGAGCTTCTTGAAATTAAAAAACTTTCAAAAGATTGCGATTATCATTCTAAGTAAAGCTTCTACTGAGAAAACAAAATCTGATCTCAGTTCTAAGAATGATATCACACGTAGCAAACAACTGCTGATATTTACAACGAAACACATGTGCGTTTGGTACTTTGTTTTCGTGAAATTAATAATCTTTCAAGAGAACGTGATTATCTTTCAAAGTAAAGCTTGTACTGGGAAAGGAACACTGATCTCAGTTCTAACAATATTTTGACACGTAGCAAACAACTGCTTGCCTTAAAAAAGAAACACATGTGCGTTTGGTACTGGAGCTTTCTTGAAATTAATAAACTTTCAAAAGAACGCGATTATCTTTCAAAGTAAAGCTTGTACTGAAAAAAGAACACTGATCTCAGTTCTAACAATGCTTTCACATGTAGCAAACAACTGCTTGTCTTTACAAAGACACTCATATGTTTTTGGTACAAGATCTTTTTGAAATTAATAAACTTTCTAAAGAATGCAACTATCTTTCAAAGTAAAGCTTCTACTGAAAAAAGGAACACTGATCTCAGTTCTAACAATGCTTTCACACGTAGATAACAACTGCTTGTATTTACAAAGAAACACATGTGCGTTTCTTACTAAAGCTTTCGTGAACTAAATACACTTTCAAAAGAACGCGATTATCTTTCAAAGTAAAGCTTGTACTGTGAAAAGGAACATTGATCTCAGTTCTAACAAAGCTTTCACACTTAGCAAACATCTGCTTGTCTTTACAAAGAAACACATGTGCGTTTCTTACTAAAGCTTTCGTGAACTAAATAAACTTTCAAAAGAACGCGATTATCTTTCAAAGTCAAGCTTGTACTGAGAAAAGTAACACTGATCTCAGTTCTTACAATTCTTTCCCACATAGCAAACAACTGCTTGTGTTTACAAAGAAACATATGAGCGTTTCTTCTAAAACTTTCGTGAAATTAATAAACTTTCTAGAAAACGCGATTATATTTCAAAGTAAAGCTAGTACTAAGAAAAGGAACACTGATCTCAGTTCTAACAATGCGTTCACACGTAGCAAACAACTGCTTGCCTTTACAAACAAACACATGTGCGTTTGGTACTAGAGCTTCCTTGAAATTAAAAAACTTTCAAATGATGGCGATTATCATTCAAAGTAAAGCTTGTACTGAGAAAAGAAACACTGATCTCATTTCTAACAATGCTTTCACACGTAGAAAACACCTGCTTGTCTTTACAAAGGAACACAGTTGAGTTTCTTACTAAAGCTTTCATAAAATTAATAAACTTTCAAAAGAACGCGATTATCTTTCAAAGTAAAGTTTGTACTGAGAAAAGGAAGACTGATCTCAGTTCTAACAATGCTTTCACACGTAGCAAACAACTGCTTGTCTTTACAAAGAAACACATATGCGTTTCTTACTAATGCTTCGTGAAATTAATAAACTTTCAAAAGAACGCGATTATCTTTCAAAGTAAAGCTTGTACTGAGAAAAGAAAATCTGATCTCAGTTCTAACAATACTTTCACACGTAGCAAACAACTGCTTGCCTTTACAAACAAACACATGTATGTTTGGTACTAGAGCTTCTTGAAATTAAAAAACTTTCAAAAGATTGCGATTATCATTCTAAGTAAAGCTTCTACTGAGAAAAGAAAATCTGATCTCAGTTCTAAGAATGATTTCACACGTAGCAAACAACTGCTGATGTTTACAACGAAACACATGTGCGTTTGGTACTTTGTTTTCGTGAAATTAATAATCTTTCAAGAGAACGTGATCATCTTTCAAAGTAAAGCTTGTACTGGGAAAAGGAACACATATCTCAGTTCTAACAATATTTTGACACGTAGCAAACAACTGCTTGCCTTAAAAAAGAAACACATGTGCGTTTGGTACTGGGGCTTTATTGAAATTAATAAACTTTCAAAAGAACGCGATTATCTTTCAAAGTAAAGCTTGTACTGAAAAAAGAACACTGATCTCAGTTCTAACAATGCATTTACATGTAGCAAACAACTGCTTGTCTTTACAAAGAAACTCATATGTGTTTGATACAAGATCTTTTTGAAATTAATAAACTTTCTAAAGAATGCAACTATCTTTCAAAGTAAAGCTTCTACTGAAAAAAGGAACACTGATCTCAGTTCTAACAATGCTTTCACACGTAAATAACAACTGCTTGTATTTACAAAGAAACCCATGTGCGTTTCTTACTAAAGCTTTCGTGAACTAAATAAACTTTCAAAAGAACGCGATTATCTTTCAAAGTCAAGCTTGTACTGAGAAAAGTAACACTGATCTCAGTTCTAACAATTCTTTCCCACGTAGCAAACAACTGCTTGTGTTTACAAAGAAACATATGAGCGTTTCTTCTAAAGCTTTCATGAAATTAATAAACTTTCAAAAGAACGCGATTATCTTTCAAAGTAAAGCTTGTACTGAGAAAAGGAATACTGATCTCAGTTCTAACAATGATTTCACACGTAGCAAACAACTGCTTGTCTTTAGAAAGAAACACATGTTCGTTTCTTACTAAAGCTTTGGTAAAATTAATAAACTTTCAAAAGATCGCGATTATCTTTCAAGTAAAGCTTGTACTGAGAAAAGGAACAAAGATCTCAGTTGTAACAATGCTTTCACATGTAGCAAACAACTGCTTGTCTTTACAAAGAAACTCATATGTGTTTGGTACGAGATCTTTTTGAAATTAATAAACTTTCTAAAGAACGCAACTATCTTTCAAAGTAAAGCTTGTACTGAGAAAAGGAAAACTGATCTCAGTTCTAACAATGCTTTCACACGTAGCAAAAAACTGCTTATCTTTACAAAGGAACACATGTGCTTTTCTTCCTAAAGCTTTCGTGAAATTTAAAAACTTTCAAAAGAACGCGATTATCTTTCAAAGTAAAGATTGCAATGAGAAAACGAACACTGATCTCATTTCTAACAATGCTTTCACATGTAGGAAACAACTGCTTGCCTTCACAAACAAACAATTGTGCGTTTGGTACTAGAGCTTTCTTGAAATTAAAAAACTTTCAAAAGATTGCGATTATCATTCTAAGTAAAGCTTGTACTGAAAAAAGGAAATCTGATCTCAGTTCTAACAAAGCTTTCACACGTAGCAAACAACTGATTGTATTTAAAAAGAAACACATTGCGTTTGGTACTAAGCTTTTTTGAAATTAATAAACTTTCAAAAGAACGTGATTATCTTTCAAAGTAAAGCTTGTACTGAGAAAAGGAACACGGATCTCTCTTCTAACAATGCTTTCACATGTAGCAAACAACTGCTTGCCTTTACAAAACAACACATGTGCATTTGTTACTGGAGCTTTCTTGAAATTAATAAACTTCCAAAAGAACGTGATTTCTTTCAAAGTAAAGCTTGTACTGAGAAAAGGAATACTGATCTCAGTTCTCACAATGCTTTCACACGTAGAAAACACCTGCTTGTCTTTACAAAGGAACAGGGTTGAGTTTCTTACTAAAGCTTTCATAAATTAATAAACTTTCAAAAGAACACGATTATCTTTTAAAGTAAAGCTTGTTCTGAGAAAAGGAAGACTGATCTCAGTTATAACAATGCTTTCCCATGTAGCAAAAAAACTGCTTGTCTTTACAAAGAAACACATGTGCGTTTCTTACTAAAGCTTTGGTGAAATTAATAAACTTTCAAAAGAACGCGATTATCTTTCAAAGTAAAGCTTGTACTGGGAAAAGGAACACTGATCTCAGTTCTAACAATATTTTCACACGTAGCAAACAACTGCTTGCCTTAACAAAGAAACAGATGTGCGTTTGGTACTGGAGCTTTCTTGAAATTAATAAACTTTCAAAAGCACGCGATTATCTTTCAAAGTAAAGCTTCTACTGAGAAAAGAAAATCTGATCTCAGTTCTAACAATGCTTTCACACATAGCAAACAACTGCTTGTCTTTACAAAGAAACACATGTTCGTTTCTTACTAAAACTTTGGTGAAATCAATAAACTTTCAAAAGAACGCGATTATCTTTCAAAGTAAAGCTTGCACTGAGAAAAGGAACACTGATCTCAGTTCTAACAATGCTTTCACATGTAGCAAACAACTGCTTATCTTTACAAAGAAACTCATATGTGTTTGGTACAATATCTTTTAGAAATTAATAAACTTTCTAAAGAACGCAACTATCTTTCAAAGTAAAGCTTGAACTGAGAAAAGGAACACTGATCTCAGTTCTAACAATGCTTTCACACGTAGCAAACAACTCCTTGTATTTACAAAGTAACACATGTGCGTTTCTTACTAAAGCTTTTGTGAACTTAATAAACTTTCAAAAGAAAGCGATTATCTTTCAAAGGAATGCTTGTACTGAGAAAAGGAACATTGATCTCAGTTTTAACAATGGTTTCACACTTAGCAAACAACTACTTGTCTTTACAAAGAAATACATGTGCGTTTCTTAATAAAGCTTTCGTGAAATTAATAAACTTTCAAAAGAACGCGATTATCTTTCAAAGTCAAGCTTGTACTGAGAAAAGGAACACTGATCTCAGTTCTAACAATTCTTTCCCACATAGCAAACAACTGCTTGTGTTTACAAAGAAACATATGAGCGTTTCTTCTAAAGCTTTCGTGAAATTAATAAACTTTCAAAAGAACGCGATTATCTTTCAAAGTAAAGCTTGTACTTAGAAAAGGAACACTGATCTCAGTTCAAACAATGCTTTCACACGTAGCAAACAACTGCTTGTCTTTCCAAAGAAACACATGTGCTTTTCTTACTAAAGCTTTGATGAAATTATTAAACTTTCAAAAGAACGCGATTATCTTTCAAAGTAAAGCTTGTACTGAGAAAAGGAACAATGATCTCAGTTCTAACAATGCTTTCACATGTAGCACACAACTGCTTTTATTTACAAAGAAACACATGTGCGTTTGGTACTAAGCTCTCGTGAAATTAATAAATTTTCAAAAGAACATGATTATCTTTCAAAGTAAAGCTTGTACTGGGAAAAGGAACACTGATCTCAGTTCTAACAATATTTTCACACATAGCAAACAACTGCTTGCCTTAACAAAGAAACACATGTGCGTTTGGTACTGGAGCTTTCTTGAAATTAATAAACTCTCAAAAGCACGCGATTATCTTTCAAAGTAAAGCTTCTACTGAGAAAAGAAAATCTGATCTCAGTTCTAAGAATTCTTTCCCATGTAGCAAACATCTGCTTGTCTTTACAAAGAAACATATGATCATTTCTTCTAAAGCTTTCATGAAATTAATAAACTTTCAAAAGAACGCGATTATCTTTCAAAGTAAAGCTTGTACTGAGAAAAGGAATACTGATCTCAGTTCTAACAATGCTTTCACACGTAGCAAACAACTGCTTGTCTTTACAAAGAAACACATGTGCGTTTCTTACTAAAGGTTTCGTAAGTTTAATAAACTTTCAAAAGAACACGATTATCTTTCAAAGAAAAACTTGTACTGAGAAAAGGAACACTGATCTCAGTTCTAACAATGCTTTCACACGTAGCAAACAACTGCTTGCCTTAACAAAGAAACACATGTGCGTTTGGTACTGGAGCTTTCTTGAAATTAATAAACTCTCAAAAGCACGCGATTATCTTTCAAAGTAAAGCTTCTACTGAGAAAAGAAAATCTGATCTCAGTTCTAAGAATTCTTTCCCATGTAGCAAACATCTGCTTGTCTTTACAAAGAAACATATGATCATTTCTTCTAAAGCTTTCATGAAATTAATAAACTTTCAAAAGAACGCGATTATCTTTCAAAGTAAAGCTTGTACTGAGAAAAGGAACACTGATCTCAGTTCTAACAATGCTTTCACACGTAGCAAACAACTGCTTGTCTTTACAAAGAAACACATGTGCGTTTCTTACTAAAGGTTTCGTAAGTTTAATAAACTTTCAAAAGAACACGATTATCTTTCAAAGAAAAACTTGTACTGAGAAAAGGAACACTGATCTCAGTTCTAACAATGCTTTCACACGTAGCAAACAACTGCTTGCCTTTACAAAGAAACAAATGTGCGTTTGGTACTGGAGCTTTCTTGAAATTAATAAACTTTCAAAATAACGCGATTTCTTGCAAAGTAAAGCTTGTACTGAGAAAAGGAACATTGATCTCAGTTCTAACAATGCTTTTACATGTAGAAAACACCTGCTTGTCTTTACAAAGGAACACAGTTGAGTTTCTTACTAAAGCTTTCATAATTTAATAAACTTTCAAAAGAACGCGATTATCTTTTAAAGTAAAGCTTGTTCTGAGAAAATGAAGACTAATCTCAGTTATTACAATGCTTTCCAATGTAGCAAAAAAACTGCTGGATTTACAAAGAAACACATGGGCGTTTCTTCATAAAGCTTTCGTGAAATTAATAAACTTTCAAAAGAACGCGATTATCTTTCAAAGTAAAGCTTGTATTGAAAAAGGAACACTGATCTCAGTTCTAACAATGCTTTCACATGTAGCAAACAACTGCTTGTCTTTCCAAAGAAACACATGTGCTTTTCTTACTAAAGCTTTGATGAAATTATTAAACTTTCAAAAGAACGTGATTATCTTTCAAAGTAAAGCTTGTACTGAGAAAAGGAACAATGATCTCAGTTCTTACAATGCTTTCACATGTAGCACACAACTGCTTTTATTTACAAAGAAACACATGTGCGTTTGGTACTAAGCTTTCGTGAAATTAATAAATTTTCAAAAGAACGTGATTATCTTTCAAAGTAAAGCTTGTACTGGGAAAAGGAACACTGATCTCAGTTCTAACAATATTTTCACACGTAGCAAACAACTGCTTGCCTTAACAAAGAAACAGATGTGCGTTTGGTACTAGAGCTTTCTTGAAATTAATAAACTTTCAAAAGCACGCGATTATCTTTCAAAGTAAAGCTTCTACTGAGAAAAGAAAATCTGATCTCAGTTCTAACAATGCTTTCACACATAGCAAACAACTGCTTGTCTTTACAAAGAAAAACATGTTCGTTTCTTACTAAAGCTTTGGTGAAATCAATAAACTTTCAAAAGAACGTGATTATCTTTCAAAGTAAAGCTTGCACTGAGAAAAGGAACACTGATCTCAGTTCTAACAATGCTTTCACATGTAGCAAACAACTACTTGCCTTTACAAAGGAACACAGTTGAGTTTCTTACTAAAGCTTTCATAATTTAATAAACTTTCCAAAGAACACGATCATCTTTTAAAGTAAAGCTTGTTCTGAGAAAATGAAGACTAATCTCAGTTATAACAATGCTTTCCCATGTAGCCAAAAAACTGCTTGATTTACAAAGAAACACATGGGCGTTTCTTAATAAAGCTTTCGTGAAATTAATAAACTTTCAAAAGAACGCGATTATCTTTCAAAGTAAAGCTTGTATTGAAAAAGGAACACTGATCTCAGTTCTAACAATGCTTTCACATGTAGCAAACAACTGCTTGTCTTTCCCAAGAAACACATGTGCTTTTCTTACTAAAGCTTTGATGAAATTATTAAACTTTCAAAAGAACGCGATTATCTTTCAAAGTAAAGCTTGTATTGAAAAAGGAACACTGATCTCAGTTCTAACAATGCTTTCACACGTAGCAAACAACTGCTTGCCTTTACAAAGAAACAAATGTGCGTTTGGTACTGGAGCTTTCTTGAAATTAATAAACTTTCAAAATAACGCGATTTCTTGCAAAGTAAAGCTTGTAGTGAGAAAAGGAACATTGATCTCAGTTCTAACAATGCTTTTACACGTAGAAAACACCTGCTTGTCTTTACGAAGGAACACAGTTGAGTTTCTTACTAAAGCTTTCATAAATTAATAAACTTTCAAAAGAACGCGATTATCTTTCAAAGTAAAGCTTGTACTGAGAAAAAGAACCCTGATCTCAGTTCTAACAATGCTTTCACACGTAGCAAAGAACTGCTTGCCTTTACAAAGAAACACATGTGCGTTTGGTACTGGACCTTTCTTGAAATTAATAAACTTTCAAAAGAACGCGATTTTTTTTCAAAGTAAAGCTTGTTCTGAGAAAAAGAAGACTGATCTCAGTTATAACAATGATTTCACACGTAGCAAACAACTGCTTGTCTTTACAAAGAAACACATGTTTGTTTCTTACTAAAGCTTTGGTACAATTAATAAACATCCAAAAGATCGCGGTTATCTTTCAAGTAAAGCTTGTACTGAGAAAAGGAACAATGATCTCAGTTCTAACAATGCTTTCACATGTACCAAACAACTGCTTGTCTTTACAAAGAAACTCATATGTGTTTGGTACGAGATCTTTTTGAAATTAATAAACTTTCTAAAGAACGCAAGTATCTTTCAAAGTAAAGCTTGTACTGAGAAAAGGAACACTGATCTCAGTTCTAACAATGTTTTCACCCGTAGCAAAAAACTCCTTATCTTTACAAAGGAACACATGTGCGTTTCTTACTAAAGCTTTCGTGAAATTAATAAACTTTCAAAAGAACGTGATTATCTTTCAAAGTAAAGGTTGTACTGAGAAAAGGAACACTGATCTCACTTCTAACAATGCTTTCACACGTAGCAAACAACTGTTTGCCTTTAAAAACAAACACATGTGCGTTTGGTACTAGAGCATTGTTGAAATTAATAAACTTTCAAATGATTGCGATTATCATTCAAAGTAAAACTTGTACTGAGAAAAGAAACACTGATCTCAGTTCTAACAATGCTTTCACACGTAGCAAACAACTGCTTCTATTTACAGAGAAACACATGTGCGTTTGGTACTAAAGCTTTCGTTAAATTAATAAACTGTCAAAAGAACGTGATTTTCTTTCAAAGTAAAGCTTGTACTGAGAAAAGGAACACTGATCTCAGTTGTAACAATGCTTTTGCATGTAGCAAACAACTGCTTGTCTTTAAAAAGAAACACATGTGGTTTTGGTACTATGATTCGTGAAATTAATAAACTTTCAAAAGAACGCAATTATCTTTCAAAGTAAAGCTTGTACTGAGAAAAGTAACACTGATCTCATTTGAACAGTGCTTTCACATGTAGCAAAGAACTGCTTGTATATACAAAAAAACACATGTGCGTTTCTTACTAAAGCTTTCGTGAAATTGATAAACTTTTAAAAGAACGTGATTATCTCACTAAGTAAAGTTTGTACTGAAAAAAGGAACACAGATCTCAGTTCTAACAATGCTTTCACTTGTAGCAAACAACTGCTTTTCTTTACACAGAAACACATGTGCGTTTCTTACTAATGCTTTCGTGAAATTAATAAACTTTCAAAAGAAGGCGATTATCTTTCTAAGTAAAGCTTGTGCTGAGAAAAGGAACACTGATCTCAGTTCTAACAATGCTTTAACACGTAGCAAACAACTGCTTGTCTTTACAAAGAAGCACATGTGCGTTTCTTACTAAAGCTTTTGTGAAATTAATAAACTTTCAGAAGAACGCAATTATCTTTGAAAGTAAAATTTGTACTGAGAAAAGGAACACTGATCTCAGTTCTAACAATGCTTTCACATGTAGCAAACAACTGCTTGTCTTTACAAAGAAAGACATGTGCGTTTCTTCCTAAAGCTCTCGTGAAATTAATAAACTTGCAGAAGAACGGAATTATCTTTCAAGTTAAAGTTTGTACTGAAAAAAGAAACACTACTCTCAGTTCTGAAAATGCTTTCACATGTAGCAAACAACTGCTTGTCCTTACAAATAAGACATGTACGTTTCTTACTAAAGCTTTCATGAAGTTAATAAACTTTCAAAAGATCGCGATTATCTTTATAAGGAAAGCTTGTACTGAGAAAAGGAACACAGATCTCAGTTCTAACAATTCTTTCACATTGTAGCAAACAACTGCTTGTCTTTAGAAAGAAACACATGTGAGTTTCTTACTAAAGCTTTCGTGAATTTAATAAACTTTCAAAAGAACACGATTATCTTTCAAATAAAGCTTGTACTGAGAAAAGGAACACAGATCTCAGTTCTAACAATTCTTTCACATGCAGCAAACAACTGCTTGTCTTTAGAAAGAAACACATGTGAGTTTCTTACTAAAGCTTTCGTGAAATTAATAAACTTTCAAAAGAACGCGATTATCTTTCTAAGTAAAGCTTGTACTGAGAAAAGGAACAGAGATCTCACTTCTAACAATTCTTTCACACGTAGCAAACAACTGCTTGTCTTTACACAGAAACACATATGCGTTTCTTACTAAAGCTTTCGTAAAATTAATAAACTTTCAAAAGAAAGCGATTATCTTTCCAAGTAAAGCTTGTGCTGAGAAAAGGAACACTGATCTCAGTTCTAACAATGCTTTCACATGTAGCTAACAACTGCTTGTATATACAAAAAAACACACGTGCGTTTCTTACTAAAGCTTTCGTGAAATTGATAAACTTTCAAAAGAACGTGATTATCTCTCTAAGTAAAGTTTGTACTGAAAAAAGGAACACAGATCTCAGTTCTAACAATGCTTTCACTTGTAGCAAACAACTGCTTGTCTTTACACAGAAACACATGTGCGTTTCTTACTAAAGCTTTCGTGAAATTAATAAACTTTCAAAAGAAGGCGATTATCTTTCTAAGTAAAGCTTGTGCTGAGAAAAGGAACACTGATCTCAGTTCTAACAATGCTTTCACACGTAGCAAACAACTGCTTGTCTTTTTTTTTTTTTTTGGGAATCAAATTTTTATGACTTTTTGAAATCAAATGTTTTCTCATATAAGATTTTTTAAAGTACATTCTATTTTCATCTTTGAGGCCTTTCTTTCTCCACTATTTAAAATAGGTGTCCTCAGTTATCATATTATCAGGGCTTCAATCTGATAGGGTAAACCTTCTCTTCTTTTTTTTTTCTTGCTGATTTTTTTATTAATTAATTAATTTAATTATTATAGATTTCTGCCTCTTCCCCGCCACCACCTCCCATTCCCTCCCCCTCCCCCAATCAAGTCTTCCTTCCTCCTCAGCCCAAAGAGCAAGCAGGTTTCTCTGCCCTGTGGGAGGTCCAAGGACCACCCACCTCCATCCAGGTCTATTAAGGTGAGCATCCAAACTACCTGGGCTCCCACAAAGCCATTACGTGCAATAGGATCAAGAACCCATTGCCATTGTTCTTCAGTTCTCAGTAGTCCTCATTGTCCATTATGTTCAGCGAGACCGGTTTTGTCCCATGCTTTTTCAGTCCCCAGCCAGCTGGCCTTGGTGAGTTCCCGATAGAACATCCCCATTGCCTCAGTGTGTGGGTGCATCCCTCGCCGTCCTGAGTTCCTTGCTCGTGCTCACTCTCCTTCTGCTCCTCCTTTGGATCGTGAGACTTCAGTCCAGTGCTCCAATGTTGGTCTCTGTCTCTGTCTTCTTTCATCGCCTGATGAAGGTTAATATTCAGGGGGATGCTTATATGTTTTTCTTTGGGTTCACCTTCTTATTTAGCTTCTCTAGAGTCACGATTTATAGTCTCAATGTCCTTTATTTATGGCTAGAAACCAAATATGAGTGAGTACATCCCATGTTCCTCTTTTTGGGTCTGGCTTACCTCACTCAGGATAGTGTTTTCAATTTCCGTCCATTTGTATGCAAAATTCAAGAAGTCATTGTTTTTACTGCTGAGTAGTACTCTAATATGTATATATTCCATACTTTCTTCATCCATTCTTCCATTGAAGGACATCTAGGTTGTTTCCAGGTTCTGGCAATTACAAACAATGCTGCTATGAACATAGTTGAGCATATACTTTTGTTGTATGTTTGGGCATCTCTTGGGTATATTCCCAATAGTGGTATTGCTGGTTCAAGAGGTAGGTTGAACCCGACTTTCCTGAGAAACCGCCACACTGCTTTCCAAAGTGGTTGGCACAAGTTTGCATTCCCACCAGCAATGGATGAGAGTGCCCCTTTCTCCACAACATCTCCAGCAGAGGCTTTCATTGGTGTTTTTGATTTTAGCCATTCTGACCGGTGTAAGATGGTATCTTAATGTTGTCTTGATTTGCATTTCCCTGATTGCTAAGGAAGTTGAGCATGATCTTAAGTGACTTTTGGCCATTTGAACTTCTTCTGTTGAAAAGTCTCTGTTCAGCTCAGTGCCCCATTTTATAATTGGATTGATTAACCTTTTATGGTCTAATTTCTTTTTTTTTTTTTTTCAATAAAAATGGTTCTTTTTTATTGTCAATTTCTTTTTTTTTTCTCGTTTTGTATTTTTTTTATTCTTTTTTACTTAAAATTTCCAACTGCTCCCCGTTTCCCATTTCCCTCCCCCTCCTCCCACATATTGCCCCCTCCCCCTGTTCCCCTCCCCCTATCCCCACTCCACTTCTCCTCCCCCTAGTCCACTCCCCCTCCCTCTCGATACTGAAGAGCAGTCCAAATTCCCTGCTCTACATGAAGACCAAGGTCCTCCCACTTCTATCTAGGTCCAGGAAGGTGAGCATCCAAACAGGCTCCGCTCCCACAAAGCCAGTTCATGTATTAGGATCGAAACCTAGTGCCATTGTCCTTGGCTTCTCATCAGCCTTCATTGTCCGCCTTGTTCAGAGAGTCCAGTTTCAACCCATGCTTATTCAGTCCCAGTCCAGCTGGCCTTGGAGAGCTCCCAATAGATCAGTTCCACTGTCACAGTGGGTGGGTGCACCCCTCGTGGTCCTGATTTCCTTGCTCATGTTCTCCCTCCTTCTGCTCCTCATTTGGACCTTAAGAGCTCAGACGGTTGATCCCAATTGGGTCTCTGTCTCTCTCTCGATCCATCGCCAGATGAAAGTTCCCGTGCCATTCTCCTTGGCCTCTCGTCAGCTCTCATTGTCCACCACATTAAGAGAGTCCGGTTTTATCCCATGTTTTTTTCAGTAGCAGTCCAGCTGGCCTTGGTGAGCTCCCAATAGATCGGCCCCCCTGTCTCAGTGGTTGGGTGCACCCCTCCTGGTCCTGACTTCCTTGTTCATGTTCTCTCTCCTTCTGCTCCTCATTATAACCTTGGGAGCTCAGTCCGGTGCTCCAGTGTGGGTCTCTGTCTCTATCTCCATCCATCGCTAGATGAAGGTTCTATGGCGATATGCAAGATATTCATCAGTATGATTATAGGATAGGTTCATTTCAGGTTCCCTATCCTCAGGTGCCCCAATGAGCTAACTGGGGACATTGCCCTGGGCTTCTGGTAGCCATTCCAGGTTCAAGTCTCTTGCCAACCCTTAGGTGGCTCCCTTAACTAAGGTATGAGTTTCCCTGCTCCCCCATCCAACCTTCCTTTACCCCCAATCACCCCGATTCCCCCAGTTCCCCTCATCCTCTCCTTCACACTTTTCTCTCCCCATCTCCCCTCATCCCCATCCCACCCCACCCCCCAAGATTCCCATTTTTTGCCCATCAATCTTGTCTATTTCCCATAGCTGGGAGGATATCTATATGTTTTTCCTTGGGTTTACCCTCTTGTTTAGCTTCTTTAGGATCACAAATTATAGACTCAGTGGCCCCTATCCATGGCTAGAAACCAATTATGAGTGAGTACATCCCATGATCTTCTTTTTGGGTCTGGGTTACCTCACTCAGGATCGTATTTTCTATTTCCATCCATTTGCATGCAAAATTCGAGAAGTCATTGTTTTTTACCGCAGAGTAGTACTCTAATGTATATATATTCCACACTTTCTTCATCCATTCTTCTATTGAAGGGCATCTAGGTTGCTTCCAGGTTCTGGCTATTACAAATAATGCTGCTATGAACATAGTTGGACAAATGCTTTTGTCATATGCTAGGGCATCTCTTGGGTATATTCCCAAGAGTGCTATTGCTGGGTCCAGGGGTAGGTTGATCCCAATTTTTCTGAGAAACCGCCACACTGATTTCCAAAGTGGTTGCACAAGTTTGCAGTCCCACCAGCAATGGATGAGGGTACCCCTTTCTCCACAACCTCTCCAGCAAAGGCTATCCTTGGTGTTTTTGATTTTAGCCATTCTGACAGGTGTAAAATGATATCTCAAAGTTGTTTTGATTTGCATTTCTCTGATCGCTAAGGAGGTTGAGCATGACCTTAAGTATCTTTTGGCCATTTTAACTTCTTCTGATGAGAATTCTCTGTTCAGTTCAGTGCCCCATTTTTTAATTGGGTTAATTATCCTTTTAAAGTCTAGTTTCTTGAGTTCTTTATATATTTTGGAGATCAGACCTTTGTCTGTAGCGGGGTTGGTGAAGATCTTCTCCCAGTCAGTAGGCTGCCTTTTTGTCTTAATGACAGTGTCCTTTGCTTTACAGAAGCTTCTCAGTTTCAGGAGGTCCCATTTATTCAATGTTGCCCTTAATGTCTGTGCTGCTGGGGTTATACATAGGAAGCGATCTCCTGTGCCCATATGTTGTAGGGTACTTCCCATTTTCTCTTCTATCAGGTTCAGTGTGTTCAGATTGATATTGAGGTCTTTGATCCATTTGGACTTGAGTTTTGTGCATGGTGATAGATATGGGTCTATTTTCATTCTTCTACAGGTTGACATCCAATTGTGCCAGCACCATTTGTTGAAGATGCTTTCTTTCTTCCATTGTATACTTTTAGCTCCTTTATCGAAAATTAGTTGTTCATAGGTTTGTGGGTTAAAATCCGGGTCTTCTATACGATTCCATTGGTCGACTGCTCTGTTTTTATGCCAGTACCACGCTGTTTTCATTACTGTAGCTCTGTAATAGAGTTTGAAGTCAGGGATGGTAATGCCTCCAGAAGTTCCTTTATTATATAAGATTGTTTTGGCTATCCTGGGTTTTTTGTTTCTCCATATAAAGTTGATTATTGTCCTTTCAAGATCTGTGAAGAATTTTGATGGGATTTTAATGGGGATTGCATTGAATCTATAGATTGCCCTTGGTAGAATTGCCATTTTTACTATGTTGATCCTCCCAATCCAGGAGCAAGGGAGATCCTTCCATTTTCTGGTATCCTCTTCAATTTCTTTCTTCAATGCCTTAAAGTTCTTGTCAAATAGATCTTTCACTTCCTTGGTTAGAGTTACCCCAAGATAGTTTATGCTTTTTGTGGCTATCGTGAAAGGTGATGATTCTCTTATTTCCCTCTCTGCTTCCATATCCTTTGTGTATAAGAGGGCGACTGATTTTTTGGAGTTGATCTTGTATCCTGCCACATTACTAAAGGCGTTTATCAGCTGTAGGAGTTCTTTGGTGGAGTTTTTGGGGTCGCTCATGTACACTATCATATCATCTGCAAATAATGCAAGTTTAACTTCTTCCTTTCCAATTTGAATCCCCTTTATCCCCTTATGTTGTCTTATTGCTATTGCTAAAACTTCGAGAACTATATTGAAGAGGTATGGAGAGAGTGGACAGCCTTTGCGTGTTCCTGATTTTAGTGGGATGGCTTTAAGTTTCTCTCCATTTAATTTGATATTAGCTGTCGGCTTGCTGTATATAGCTTTAATTAAATTTAGGTATGACCCTTGTATCCCTAATCTCTCCAAGACTTTTATCATAAAGGGATGTTGAATTTTGTCAAATGCTTTTTCAGCGTCTAATGAAACGATCATATGGTTTTTTTCTTTCAGTTTATTTATATGATGGATTACATTGATAGACTTGCGTATGTTAAACCAGCCCTGCATCTCTGGTATGAAGCCTACTTGATCATAATGGATAATTTTTCTAATGTGTTCTTGGATTCGGTTTGCCAGAATTTTGTTGAGGATTTTTGCATCGATGTTCATGAGTGAGATTGGCCTGTAATTTTCTTTCTTGGTTGGGTCTTTGTGTGGTTTTGGTATCAGAGTTACTGTAGCTTCATAAAAGGAATTTGGCAATGACTCTTCTGTTTCTATATTGTGAAATACCTTAAGGAGTATAGGTATTAGGTCTTCTTGGAAGTTCTGGTAGAATTCCGCATTGAAACCATCTGGTCCTGGACTTTTTTTGGAAGGGAGGTTTTTGATAACTGCTTCTAATTCTTCACGACTAACAGGTCTATTTAGGTTGTTCACCTGGTCCTGGTTTAACTTTGGTATATGGTATTTATCTAAAAAAGTGTCCATTTCTTTTACATTTTCCAGTTTTGTGGCATACAGGCTTTTGTAGTAAGATCTAATGATTCTCTGAATTTCCTCTGTGTCTGTGGTTATGTCTCCCTTTTCATTTCTGATCTTATTAATTTGCAAATTCTCTCTCTGCCGTTTGATTAGTTTGGATAGGGGTTTATCAATCTTGTTGATTTTCTCCAGGAACCAGCTTTTTGATTTATTGATTCTTTCAATTGTTTTCTGTGTCTCTATTTTGTTGATTTCAGCCCTCAGTTTGATTATTTCCAGTCTTCTACCCCTTCTAGGTGAGTCTGCTTCTTTTTTTTCTAGAGCTTTCAGGTGGGCTGTTAAGTCTACAATGTGTGCTTTCTCTGTTTTCTTTAAGTGGGCAGTTAGTGCTATGAACTTTCCTCTCAGGACTGCTTTCATAGTGTCCCATAGGTTTGAGTATGTTGTTTCCTTATTTTCATTGTCTTCAAGGAAGACTTTAATTTCTTTCTTTATTTCTTCCTTAATCCAGGTATGGTTCAGTAGTTGACTATTCAGTTTCCATGAGTTTGTAGGCTTTCTGGGGGTAGCATTGTTGCTGAATTCTAGCTTTAATCCATGGTGATCTGATAAGATACAGGTGGTTATTAATATTTTTTTGTAACTGTGAATGTTTGCTTTGTTACCGAGTATGTGGTCGATTTTTGAGAAGGTTCCATGAGCTGCAGAGAAGAAGGTATATTCTTTCCTATTTGGGTGGAATATTCTATAGATGTCTGTTAAGTCCATTTGATTCATTACCTCCATTAATTCTCTTATTTCTCTGTTAGGTTTCTGTCTGATTGACCTGTCCATTGGTGAGAGAGGAGTATTAAAGTCTCCTACTATTAATGTTTGCGGTTTGATGGCTGCCTTGAGTTTTAACAATGTTTCTTTTACGTACGTGGGTGCTTTTATATTAGGGGCATAGATATTCAGGATTGAGATTTCATCCTGATGAATTGTTCCTGTTATGAGTAGAAAATGTCCCTCTCCATCTCTTCTGATTGATTTAAGTTTGAAGTCAACTTTGTTAGAAATTAGTATGGCCACACCTGCTTGTTTCCTAGGTCCATTTACTTGATAAGCCTTATCCCAGCCCTTTACTCTGAGTAGGTGCCTGTCTTTGTGGTTGAGGTGTGTTTCTTGTAAACAGCAGAATGTTGGATCCTGTTTTCGTATCCAATCTCTTAGTCTGTGCCTTTTTATAGGTGAGTTGAGTCCATTGACATTAAGTGATATTAATGACCAGTGGTTGTTAACTCCGGTCATTTTTTTTTAGTAGTAGATTTTGTGTGTTTCCCTTCTTTGAGATGTGCTGGTAAAGGGTTTCTAGATGTCTGAGTTACTGTGGTCATTGTTGGACTCCTTGATTAGTGATTTTCCTTCTATTACTTTCTGTAAGGCTGGATTTGTGGCTACGTATTGTTTAAATTTGTTTTTATCCTGGAAAATTTTGTTTTCTCCATTTATAGTGAACGAAAGCTTGGCTGGGTATAGTAGTCTGGGCTTGCATCCATGGTCTCTTAGTTTCTGCAGTACATCTATCCAGGACCTTCTGGCTTTCATGGTTTCCATAGAGAAGTCAGGTGTAAGTCTGATAGGTTTACCTTTATAAGTAACTTGGCCTTTTTCCTTTGCTGCTCTTAGTATTCTTTCTTTATTCTGTATGCTTTGTGTTTTGATTATTATATGGCGAGAGGATTTTTTTTTTTGATCCAGCCTATTCGGTGTTCTGTATGCTTCTTGAACCTTCATAGGTATATCTTTCTTTAGGTTGGGAAAGTTTTCTTCTATAATTTTATTAAATATATTTTCTGGACCGTTGAGCTGTGCTTCTTCTCCTTCTTCTATTCCTATTATTCTTAGGTTTGGTCTTTTTATTGTGTCCCATATTTCCTGAATGTTTTGTGATGAGAATTTGTTGGCCTTGCTGTTTTCTTTGATCAGCGTGTTTATTTTCTCTATGGTATCTTCAGAATCTGAGATTCTTTCTTCTATCTCTTGTATTCTGTTGGTTATGCTTGTTTCTGTAGTCTCTATTCGTTTACCTAGATTTTCCCTGTCCAGCTGGCCTTCTGTTTGTGTTTTCTTCTTTGCCTCCATTTCAGTTTTTAAGTCTTGAACTGTTTCCATTATTTGTTTGATTGTTTTTCCTTGGTTTCCTAGGGTATCATTCACTGATTTACTCAATTCTTCAAACTTTCTGTTATACTTCTCATCCATTTCTATAAGGGCATTTTTTACATGCTGTTTAAGGGCGTCAATCACTTTCATAAAGTCAATTTTATCTACTTCTTCATGATTAAGGTGTTCATGTCCTCCTGTTGTGAGGTCGCTGGGTTCTGGTGGTTTCATATAGTTTTTCAGATTGTTGGGTGAATTCTTGCATTGGCGCCTGCCCATCTCTTTCTCCGAATGCTCCCCTATGGATCTTCTTTTACCGGATCAGGTCTCCTTGCCTACTGATGTACTTTCCCAGTGATGGCACCCTGCAGTGATAGCTCTCCTGGTGCTCCAGTGATGTCTCTCCTGGTACCAATATCAGATCTCCGTGCCCAAAGCCGGCTCTCCTGGTACCCAGATTAGCTCTCCCACTGATGGCTCTCCTGGTGCCAAGATCAGATCTCCGTGCAGGTTGGGTAGTTCGTAAACAAAGGCCTTACCTTGCTTGGTGCAGGCAGGCCAGTGAACCAAAGGAAGTCTCGCCTGCCTACTTGCCCTGAGGATTTGCCCCCAGCGCCAGACAGACTGAGCTGGATGGTGTTATGTGCCCAAAGAGGAAAGGGGGCAGAAGGAAGAAGGGTTCTGGATGCAAGCTGGGTGGGACAAGAAGAGAGAGGCAGTATGCAGGGTGTAGAGCCCCTGCAGGGAGCCCAGGAAGTATAGGGTGGGGATGAGGAACTTCAGAGTTCCCTGTCCAGGGCTGCTTCCGCCGCCGCCAGTCAGGTCACAAACTCACCCCGCTGCTGTCTCTCCTGGTACCTAGATCAGATCTCCCTGCAGGTTGGGTAGTTTGTAAACAAAGGCCTTACCTTGCTTGATGCAGGCAGGCTGGAGAGACAAAGGAAGTCTCGTCTGCCTACTTGCCCTGAGGATTTGCCCCCAGCGCCAGACAGACTGAGCTGGATGGTGTTATGTGCCCAAAGAGGAAAGGGGGCAGAAGGAAGAAGGGTTCTGGATGCAAGCTGGGTGGGACAAGAAGAGAGAGGCAGTATGCAGGGTGTAGAGCCCCTGCAGGGAGCCCAGGGCGTATAGGGTGGGGGATGAGGAACTTCAGAGTTCCCTGTCCAGGGCTGCTTCCGCTGCCGCCAGTCAGGTCACAAAGTCACCCCGCTGCTGTCTCTCCTGGTGCCTAGATCAGATCTCCATGCAGGTTAGGTAGTTTGTAAACAAAGGCCTTACCTTGCTTGATGCAAGCAGGCTGGAGAGACAAAGGAAGTCTCGTCTGCCTACTTGCCCTGAGGATTTGCCCCCAGCGCCAGACAGACTGAGCTGGATGGTGTTATGTGCCCAAAGAGGAAAGGGGGCAGAAGGAAGAAGGGTTCTGGATGCAAGCTGGGTGGGACAAGAAGAGAGAGGCAGTATGCAGGGTGTAGAGCCCCTGCAGGGAGCCCAGGAAGTATAGGGTGGGGGATGAGGAACTTCAGAGTTCCCTGTCCAGGGCTGCTTCCGCCGCCGCCCTTATGGTCTAATTTCTTGAGTTCTTTGTATATTTTGGATATCAGACCTTTGTCAGTTGTGGGGTTGGTGAAGATCTTCTCCCAGTCAGTGGGTTGCCTTTCTGTCTTAGTGACAGTGTCCTTTGCTTTACAGAAGCTTCTCAGTCTCAGGAGGTCCCATTTATTCAATGATGTCCTTAGTGTTTGTGCTGCTGGGGTTGTACGTAGGAAGTGTTCTCCCGTGCCCATGTGTTGTAGAGTACTTCCCACTTTCTCTTCTATTAGATTCAGTGTGTTTGGACTGATATTGAGGTCTTTAATCCATTTGGACTTGAGTTTTGTGCATGGTGATATATATGGATCTATTTTCATTCTTCTACAGATTGACTTCCAGTTTTGCCAGCACAATTTGTTGAAGATGCTCTCTTTTTTCCATTGTATACTTTTAGCTCCTTTATCGAAAATCAGGTGTTCATAGGTTTGTGGGCTAAAGTCAGGGTCTTCTATTCTATTCCATTGGTCGACTTCTCTGTTTTTATGCCAGTACCAAGCCGTTTTCAGTACTGTAGCTCTGTAATAGAGTTTGAAGTCAGGGATGGTAATGCCTCCAGACAATCCTTTATTGTATAAGATTGTTTTGGCTATCCTGGGTTTTTTGTTTTTCCATATAAAGTTGATTATTGTCTTCTCCAGATCTGTGAAGAATTTTGATGGGATTTTGATGGGGATTGCGTTGAATCTATAGATTGCTTTTGGTAGAATTGCCATTTTTACTATGTTGATCCTCCCAATCCAAGAGCAAGGGAGGTCCTTCCATTTTCTGGTGTCCTCTTCAATTTCTTTCTTCAAAGACTTAAAGTTCTTGCCAAATAGATCTTTCACTTCCTTGGTCAGAGTTACCCCAAGGTATTTTATGCTATTTGTGGCTATCGTGAAAGGTGATGCTTCTCTGATTTCCCTCTCTGCTTCCTTATCCTTAGTGTATAGGAAGGCAACTGATTTTTTGGAGTTGATTTTGTAACCTGCCACATTACCAAAGGTGTTTATCAGCTGTAGGAGTTCTTTGGTAGAGATTTTGGGGTCGGTTATGTATACTATCATATCATCTGGAAATAATGAAAGCTTAACTTCTTCCTTTCCAATACGGATCCCCTTGATCCCCTTATGTTGTCTTATTGCTATTGCTAGAACTTCAAGCACTATGTTGAAGAGGTATGGAGAGAGTGGACATCCTTGTCGTGTTCCTGATTTTAGTGGGATGGCTTTGAGTTTTTCTCCATTTAATTTAATGTTAGCTGTCGGCTTGCTGTAAATAGCTTTTATTATATTTAGGTATGCCCCTTGTATCCCTAATCTCTCCAAGACCTTTATCATAAAGGAGTGTTGAATTTTGTCGAATGCTTTTTCAGCATCTAATGAAATGATCATATGTTTTTTTTCTTTCAGTTTATTTATATGGTTGATTACATTGATAGATTTGCGTATGTTGAACCAGCCCTGCATCTCTGGAATGAAGCCTACTTGATCATAATGGATAACTTTTCTAATGTGTTCTTGGATTCGGTTTGCCAGTATTTTATTGAGAATTTTTGCGTCGATGTTCATGAGTGAGATAGGCCTGTAATTCTCTTTCTTAGTTGGGTCTTTGTGTGGTTTTGGTATCAGGGTAACTGTAGCTTCATAAAAGGAATTTGGCAATGACTCTTCTGTTTCTATATTGTGAAATACATTAAGAAGTATAGGTATTAGCTCTTCTTGGAACTTCTGGTAGAATTCTGCATTGAAACCATCTGGCCCTGGGCTTTTTTTGGAAGGGAGATTTTTGATAACTGTTTCTAATTCTTTGCGACTAACAGGTCTATTTAGATCGTTCACCTGGTCTTGGTTTAGGTTTGGTATATGGTACTTATCTAAAAAAGTGTCCATTTCTTTTGCATTTTCCAGTTTTGTGGCATACAGGCTTTTGTAGTAAGATCTAATGATTCTCTGAATTTCCTCTGTGTCTGTGGTTATGTCTCCCTTTTCATTTCTGATCTTATTAATTTGCAAATTCTCTCTCTGCCGTTTGATTAGTTTGGATAGGGGTTTATCAATCTTGTTGATTTTCTCCAGGAACCAGCTTTTTGATTTATTGATTCTTTCAATTGTTTTCTGTGTCTCTATTTTGTTGATTTCAGCCCTCAGTTTGATTATTTCCAGTCTTCTACCCCTTCTAGGTGAGTCTGCTTCTTTTTTTTCTAGAGCTTTCAGGTGGGCTGTTAAGTCTACAATGTGTGCTTTCTCTGTTTTCTTTAAGTGGGCAGTTAGTGCTATGAACTTTCCTCTCAGGACTGCTTTCATAGTGTCCCATAGGTTTGAGTATGTTGTTTCCTTATTTTCATTGTCTTCAAGGAAGACTTTAATTTCTTTCTTTATTTCTTCCTTAATCCAGGTATGGTTCAGTAGTTGACTATTCAGTTTCCATGAGTTTGTAGGCTTTCTGGGGGTAGCATTGTTGCTGAATTCTAGCTTTAATCCATGGTGATCTGATAAGATACAGGTGGTTATTAATATTTTTTTGTAACTGTGAATGTTTGCTTTGTTACCGAGTATGTGGTCGATTTTTGAGAAGGTTCCATGAGCTGCAGAGAAGAAGGTATATTCTTTCCTATTTGGGTGGAATATTCTATAGATGTCTGTTAAGTCCATTTGATTCATTACCTCCATTAATTCTCTTATTTCTCTGTTAGGTTTCTGTCTGATTGACCTGTCCATTGGTGAGAGAGGAGTATTAAAGTCTCCTACTATTAATGTTTGCGGTTTGATGGCTGCCTTGAGTTTTAACAATGTTTCTTTTACGTACGTGGGTGCTTTTATATTAGGGGCATAGATATTCAGGATTGAGACTTCATCCTGCTGAATCGTTCCTGTTATGAGTATAAAGTGTCCCTGTCGATCTCTTCTGATTGATTTTAGTTTGAAGTCAGTTTTGTTAGAAATTAGTATGGCCACACCTGCTTTTTTCTTAGGACCATTTGCTTGAAAAACCTTTTCCCAACCCTTTACTCTGAGTAGATGCCTGTCTTTGTGGTTGAGATGAGTTTCTTGCAAACAGCAGACTGTTGGATCCTGTTTTCGTATCCAATCTCTTAGCCTGTGCCTTTTTATTGGTGAATTGAGACCATTAATATTAAGTGATATTAATGACCAGTGGTTGTTAACTCCGGTTATTCTTACTGCTTTTGGTAGAAGAGTTTGTGTGTCTCCCTTCTTTGAGTTGTGCTGTTGAAGGGTCACTAGTTGCCTGGGTTATTGTAGGCAGTGTTGGCAATGTTGGATTCCTTGGGTTGTGATTTTCCTTCTATTACTTTCTGTAGGGCTGGATTTGTGGCAACGTATTGTTTAAATTTGTTCTTATCCTGGAATGTCTTGTTTTCTCCATTGATAGTGAACGATAGCTTGGCTGGGTATAGTAGTTTGGGTTTGCATCCATGGTCTCTTAGTTTCTGTAGTACCTCTATCCAGGACCTTCTGGCTTTCATGGTTTCCATAGAGAAGTCAGGTGTAAGTCTGATCGGTTTACCTTTATAAGTTACTTGGCCTTTTTCCTTTGCAGCTCTTAATATTCTTTCTTTAATCTGTATATTTTGTGTTTTGATTATTATATGGCGAGGGGATGTTTTTTTTTGATCCAGTCTGTTTGGTGTTCTGTATGCTTCTTGAATATTCAAAGGAATATCTTTCTTTATGTTGGGGAAGTTTTCTTCCATAATTTTGTTAAAAATGTTTTCTGGACCTTTGAGCTGTGCCTCTTCTCCTTCTTCTATCCCTAATATTCTTAGGTTTGGTCTTTTTATTGTGTCCCATATTTCCTGAATGTTTTCTGATGAGAATTTGTTGGTTTTGGTGTTTTCTTTGATCAGTCCGTTTATTTTCTCTATGTTGTCTTCAGAATCTGAGATTCTTTCTTCTATCTCTTGTATTCTATTGATTATGCTTGTTTCTGTAGTCTCTGCTCGTTGACCTATATTTGCCATATCCAGCTGGTCCTCAGTTTGTGTTTTCTTCCTTGCTTCCATTTCAGTTTTCAATTCTTGGACTGTTTCCATTACCTGTTTGATCGTTTTTTCTTGGCTTCCCAGGGTATCATTTACGTATTTACTCATTTCTTCAAACTTTTTGTTATACTTCTCATCCATTTCTATGAGGGCGTTTTTTACATGTTGTTTAAGGGACTCTATTGCTTTCAAAAAGTCAGTTTTTTCCTCTTCTCCTGTGATAGGGTGTTCAAGTCCTTGTGTTGTAAGATCATTGGGTTCTGGTGTTTTCATGTTGTTTTTCAGATTGTTGGGTGAATTCTTGCCTTGGCGTCTGCCCATCTCCTCTTACCGATGCTATCTATTGGGTTTGATTTAATTGTAGCGGGGCAATCTGTTCTCAGTGCAGGCTTCACTGTTTCTTGCCCGCACTATCCTGCATCCAGTGCCTCTGCCACCCGGGCCTGCCTGCTGGTGCCTCCGCCGCCCAGAACTGTGTGTGCGCCGATGCTTCCGCCGCCTAGGCCTGCCTGCCGGTGCCTCCGCCACCTGTGCCTGCCTGCGCGCCGGTGCTTCCGCCACCTAGGCCTGCCTGCCGGGCCTGACTGCCGGTGCCTCCGCCACCCGGGCCTGCCTGCATGCTGGTGCCTCTGCCGCCCGGACTTGCCTGCGTGCTGGTGCCTCCGCCGCCTGGGCCTGCCTGCGCGCTGGTGCTTCCGCCGCCTAGGCCTGCCTGCTGGTGCCTCCGCCACCCGGAACTGTCTGTGCGCCGGTGCTTCCGCCGCCTAGGCCTGCCTGCCGGGCCTGACTGCCGGTGCCTCCGCCACCCGGGCCTGCCTGCACGCTGGTGCCTCTGCCGCCCGGACTTGCCTGCGTGCTGGTGCCTCCGCCGCCCGGGCCTGCCTGCGCGCCGGTGCTTCCGCCGCCTAGGCCTGCCTGCCGGTGCCTCCGCCACCCGGAACTGTCTGTGCGCCGGTGCTTCCGCTGCCTAGGCCTGCCTGCCGGGCCTGACTGCCAGTGTCTCCGCCACCCGGGCCTGCCTGCACGCCGGTGCCTCTGCCACCCGGACTTGCCTGCGTGCTGGTGCCTCCGCCGCCCGGGCCTGTCTGTGCGCCGGTGCTTCCGCTGCCTAGGGCTGCCTGCCGGGCCTGACTGCCGGTGCCTCCGCCACCCGGACCTGCCTGCACGCTGGTGCCTCTGCCGCCAGGACTTGCCTGCGTGCTGGTGCCTCCGCTGCCCGGGCCTGCCTGCGCGCCGTTGCTTCCGCCGCCTAGGCCTGCCTGCCGGTGCCTCCGCCGGCCGGAACTGTCTGTGCGCTGGTGCTTCCGCCGCCTAGGCCTGCATGCCGGTGCCTCCGCCACCTGGGCCTGCCTGCGTGCTGGTGTTTCCGCCGCCTAGGCCTGCCTGCCGGGCCTGACTGCCGGTGCCTCCGCCACCCGGGCCTGCCTGCACGCTGGTGCCTCTGCCGCCCGGACTTGCCTGCGTGCTGGTGCCTCCGCCGCCCGGGCCTGCCTGCGCGCCGGTGCTTCCATCGCCTAGGCCTGCCTGCTGGTGCCTCCGCCACCAGGAACTCACAACTGCTTGTCTTTACAAAGAAGCACATGTGCGTTTTTTAATAAAGCATTCGTTAAATAAATATACTTTCAGAAGAACGCAATTATCTATCAAAGTAAAGCTTGTACTGAGACAAGGAACGCCTATCTCAGTTCTAACAATGCTTTCCCATGTAGCAAACAACAGGTGGTCTGTACAAAGAAACACATGTGCGTTTCTTACTAAAGCTTTCGTGAAATTAATAAACTTTCAAAAGAACGCAATTATCCTTCAAAGTAAAGCTTGTACTGAGAAAAGGAACACTGATCTCAGTTCTAACAATGCTTTCAGACGTAGCAAACAACTGCTTGTCTTTACAAAGAAGCACATGTGCGTTTCTTACTAAAGCTTTTGTGAAATTAATAAACTTTCAGAAGAACGTAATTATCTTTGAAAGTAAAATTTGTACTGAGAAAAGGAACACTGATCTCAGTTCTAACTATTTCACACGTAGCAAACAACTGCTTGTCTTTACACAGAAACACATAAGCGTTTTTTAATAAAGCATTCGTTAAATTAATATACTTTCAGAAGAACGCAATTATCTATCAAAGTAAAGCTTGTACTGAGAAAAGGAACGCCTATCTCAGTTCTAACAATGTTTTCCCATGTAGCAAACAACAGCTGGTCTGTACAAAGAAACACATGTGCGTTTCTTACTAAAGCCCTCGTGAAATGAATAAACTTTCAGAAGAATGCCATTATCTTTCAAAGTAAAGTTTGTACTGAGAAAAGGAACACCTACCTCAGTTGAAACAATGCTTTCACATGTAGCAAACGACTGCTTGTCTTTACAAATAAGACATGTGCGTTTCTTCCTAAAGCTCTGGTGAAATTAATAAACTTTCAAAAGAACGCGATTATCTTTCTAAGTAAAGCTTGTGCTGAGAAAAGGAACACTGATCTCAGTTCTAACAATGCGTTCACACGTAGCAAACAACTGCTTGTCTTTACAAAGAAGCTCATGTGCCTTTCTTACTAAAGCTTTTGTGAAATTAATAAACTTTCCTAAGAACGCAATTATCTTTGAAAGTAAAATTTGTACTGAGAAAAGGCACACTGATCTCAGTTCTAACTATGCTTTCACATGTAGCAAACAACTGCATGTCTTTGCACAGAAACACATGTGCGTTTTTTAATAAAGCATTCGTTAAATAAATATACTTTCAGAAGAACGCAATTATCTATCAAAGTAAAGCTTGTACTGAGAAAAGGAACGCCTATCTCAGTTCTAACAATGCTTTCCCATGTAGCAAACAACAGCTGGTCTGTACAAAGAAACACATGTGCGTTTCTTACTAAAGCTTTCGTGAAATTGATAAACTTTCAAAAGAACGTGATTATCTCTCTAAGTAAAGCTTGTGCTGAGAAAAGGAACAGTGATCTCAGTCTAACAATGCTTTCACATGTAGCAAACAACTGCTTGTCTTTACAAAGAAAGACATGTGCGTTTCTTCCTAAAGCTCTCGTGAAATTAATAAACTTGCAGAAGAACGGAATTATCTTTCAAGTTAAAGTTTGTACTGAAAAAAGAAACACTACTCTCAGTCCTGAAAATGCTTTCCCAAGTAGCAAACAACTGCTTGTCCTTACAAATAAGACATGTACGTTTCTTACTAAAGCTTTCATGAAATTAATAAACTTTCAAAAGAACGCGATTATCTTTCTAAGTAAACTTGTACTGAGAAAAGGAACACAGATCTCAGTTCTAACAATTCTTTCACATGTAGCAAACAACTGCTTGTCTTTAGAAAGAAACACATGTGAGTTTCTTACTAAAGCTTTCGTGAAATTAATAAACTTTCAAAAGAACACGATTATCTTTCAAATAAAGCTTGTACTGAGAAAAGGAACACAGATCTCAGTTCTAACAATTCTTTCACATGTAGCAAACAACTGCTTGTCTTTAGAAAGAAACACATGTGAGTTTCTTACTAAAGCTTTCGTGAAATTAATAAACTTACAAAAGAAGGCGATTATCTTTCTAAGTCAAGCTTGGGCTGAGAAAAGGACCACTGATCTCAGTTCTAACAATGCTTTCAGACGTAGCAAACAACTGCTTGTCTTTACAAAGAAGCACATATGCGTTTCTTACTAAAGCTTTTGTGAAATTAATAAACTTTCAGAAACGCAATTATCTTTGAAAGTAAAATTTGTACTGAGAAAAGGAACACTGATCTCAGTTCTAACTATGCTTTCACATGTAGCAAACAACTGCTTGTCTTTACACAGAAACACATGTGCGTTTTTTAATAAAGCATTCGTTAAATAAATATACTTTCAGAAGAACGCAATTATCTATCAAAGTAAAGCTTGTACTGAGAAAAGGAACGCCTATCTCAGTTCTAACAATGCTTTCCCATGTAGCAACCAACAGCTGGTCTGTACAAAGAAACACATGTGCGTTTCTTACTAAACCTTTCGTGAAATTAATAAACTTTCAAAAGAACGCGATTATCCTTCAAAGTAAAGCTTGTACTGAGAAAAGGAACACTGATCTCAGTTCTAACAATGCTTTCACTCGTAGCAAACAACTGCTTGTCTTTGCAAAGAAACACATTTGCGTTTCTTACTAAAGCCCTCGTGAAATGAATAAACTTTCAGAAGAACGCCATGATCTTTCAAAGTAAAGTTTGTACTGAGAAAAGGAACACTGATCTCAGTTCTAAGAAAGCTTTCACACGTAGCAAATGACTGCTTGTCTTTACAAATAAGACATGTGCGTTTCTTCCTAAAGCTCTCGTGAAATTAATAAACTTTCAAAAGAACGCGATTATCTTTCAAAGTAAAGCTTGTGCTGAGAAAAGGAACACTGATCTCAGTTCTAACAATGCTTTCACACGTAGCAAACATCTGCTTGTGTTTACAAAAAACACATGTGCGTTTCTTACTAAAGCTTCCGTGAAATTAATAAACTTTCAGAAGAATGCAATTATCTTTCAAAGTAAAATTTGTAATTAGAAATGGAATACTGATCTCAGATCTAACAATGCTTCCACACGTAGCAAACAACTGCTTCTCTATACAAAGAAACACATGTGCGTTTATTCCTAAAGCTGTCGTGAAATTAATAAACTTTCAAAAGAACGCGATTATCTTTCAAAGTAAAACTTGTACTGAGAAAGGGAACACTGATCTCAGTTCTAACAGTGCTTTCTAACGTAGCAAATAACTGCTTGTTTTTACACAAAAAGACTTGTGCGTTTCTTAGTAAAGCTTCCGTGAAATCAATAAACTTTCAAAAGAACGTGATTATCTCTCTAAGTAAAGTTTGTACTGAAAAAAGGAACACTGATCTCAGTTCTAACAATGCTTTCACTTGTAGCATAAAACTGCTTGTCTTTACACAGAAACACATGTGCGTTTCTTACTAAAGCTTTCGTGAAATTAATAAACTTTCAAAAGAACGCGATTATCTTTCAAAGTAAACCTTGTGCTGAGAAAAGGAACACTGATCTCAGTTCTAACAATGCTTTCAGACGTAGCAAACAACTGCTTGTCTTTACAAAGAAGCACATGTGCGTTTCTTACTAAAGCTTTTGTGAAATTAATAAACTTTCAGAAGAACGTAATTATCTTTGAAAGTAAAATTTGTACTGAGAAAAGGAACACTGATCTCAGTTCTAACTATTTCACACGTAGCAAACAACTGCTTGTCTTTACACAGAAACACATAAGCGTTTTTTAATAAAGCATTCGTTAAATTAATATACTTTCAGAAGAACGCAATTATCTATCAAAGTAAAGCTTGTACTGAGAAAAGGAACGCCTATCTCAGTTCTAACAATGTTTTCCCATGTAGCAAACAACAGCTGGTCTGTACAAAGAAACACATGTGCGTTTCTTACTAAAGCCCTCGTGAAATGAATAAACTTTCAGAAGAATGCCATTATCTTTCAAAGTAAAGTTTGTACTGAGAAAAGGAACACCTACCTCAGTTGAAACAATGCTTTCACATGTAGCAAACGACTGCTTGTCTTTACAAATAAGACATGTGCGTTTCTTCCTAAAGCTCTGGTGAAATTAATAAACTTTCAAAAGAACGCGATTATCTTTCTAAGTAAAGCTTGTGCTGAGAAAAGGAACACTGATCTCAGTTCTAACAATGCGTTCACACGTAGCAAACAACTGCTTGTCTTTACAAAGAAGCTCATGTGCCTTTCTTACTAAAGCTTTTGTGAAATTAATAAACTTTCCTAAGAACGCAATTATCTTTGAAAGTAAAATTTGTACTGAGAAAAGGCACACTGATCTCAGTTCTAACTATGCTTTCACATGTAGCAAACAACTGCATGTCTTTGCACAGAAACACATGTGCGTTTTTTAATAAAGCATTCGTTAAATAAATATACTTTCAGAAGAACGCAATTATCTATCAAAGTAAAGCTTGTACTGAGAAAAGGAACGCCTATCTCAGTTCTAACAATGCTTTCCCATGTAGCAAACAACAGCTGGTCTGTACAAAGAAACACATGTGCGTTTCTTACTAAAGCTTTCGTGAAATTGATAAACTTTCAAAAGAACGTGATTATCTCTCTAAGTAAAGCTTGTGCTGAGAAAAGGAACAGTGATCTCAGTCTAACAATGCTTTCACATGTAGCAAACAACTGCTTGTCTTTACAAAGAAAGACATGTGCGTTTCTTCCTAAAGCTCTCGTGAAATTAATAAACTTGCAGAAGAACGGAATTATCTTTCAAGTTAAAGTTTGTACTGAAAAAAGAAACACTACTCTCAGTCCTGAAAATGCTTTCCCAAGTAGCAAACAACTGCTTGTCCTTACAAATAAGACATGTACGTTTCTTACTAAAGCTTTCATGAAATTAATAAACTTTCAAAAGAACGCGATTATCTTTCTAAGTAAACTTGTACTGAGAAAAGGAACACAGATCTCAGTTCTAACAATTCTTTCACATGTAGCAAACAACTGCTTGTCTTTAGAAAGAAACACATGTGAGTTTCTTACTAAAGCTTTCGTGAAATTAATAAACTTTCAAAAGAACACGATTATCTTTCAAATAAAGCTTGTACTGAGAAAAGGAACACAGATCTCAGTTCTAACAATTCTTTCACATGTAGCAAACAACTGCTTGTCTTTAGAAAGAAACACATGTGAGTTTCTTACTAAAGCTTTCGTGAAATTAATAAACTTACAAAAGAAGGCGATTATCTTTCTAAGTCAAGCTTGTGCTGAGAAAAGGACCACTGATCTCAGTTCTAACAATGCTTTCAGACGTAGCAAACAACTGCTTGTCTTTACAAAGAAGCACATATGCGTTTCTTACTAAAGCTTTTGTGAAATTAATAAACTTTCAGAAACGCAATTATCTTTGAAAGTAAAATTTGTACTGAGAAAAGGAACACTGATCTCAGTTCTAACTATGCTTTCACATGTAGCAAACAACTGCTTGTCTTTACACAGAAACACATGTGCGTTTTTTAATAAAGCATTCGTTAAATAAATATACTTTCAGAAGAACGCAATTATCTATCAAAGTAAAGCTTGTACTGAGAAAAGGAACGCCTATCTCAGTTCTAACAATGCTTTCCCATGTAGCAACCAACAGCTGGTCTGTACAAAGAAACACATGTGCGTTTCTTACTAAACCTTTCGTGAAATTAATAAACTTTCAAAAGAACGCGATTATCCTTCAAAGTAAAGCTTGTACTGAGAAAAGGAACACTGATCTCAGTTCTAACAATGCTTTCACTCGTAGCAAACAACTGCTTGTCTTTGCAAAGAAACACATTTGCGTTTCTTACTAAAGCCCTCGTGAAATGAATAAACTTTCAGAAGAACGCCATGATCTTTCAAAGTAAAGTTTGTACTGAGAAAAGGAACACTGATCTCAGTTCTAAGAATGCTTTCACACGTAGCAAACGACTGCTTGTCTTTACAAATAAGACATGTGCGTTTCTTCCTAAAGCTCTCGTGAAATTAATAAACTTTCAAAAGAACGCGATTATCTTTCAAAGTAAAGCTTGTGCTGAGAAAAGGAACACTGATCTCAGTTCTAACAATGCTTTCACACGTAGCAAACATCTGCTTGTGTTTACAAAAAACACATGTGCGTTTCTTACTAAAGCTTCCGTGAAATTAATAAACTTTCAGAAGAATGCAATTATCTTTCAAAGTAAAATTTGTAATTAGAAATGGAATACTGATCTCAGATCTAACAATGCTTCCACACGTAGCAAACAACTGCTTCTCTATACAAAGAAACACATGTGCGTTTATTCCTAAAGCTGTCGTGAAATTAATAAACTTTCAAAAGAACGCGATTATCTTTCAAAGTAAAACTTGTACTGAGAAAGGGAACACTGATCTCAGTTCTAACAGTGCTTTCTAACGTAGCAAATAACTGCTTGTTTTTACACAAAAAGACTTGTGCGTTTCTTAGTAAAGCTTCCGTGAAATCAATAAACTTTCAAAAGAACGTGATTATCTCTCTAAGTAAAGTTTGTACTGAAAAAAGGAACACTGATCTCAGTTCTAACAATGCTTTCACTTGTAGCATAAAACTGCTTGTCTTTACACAGAAACACATGTGCGTTTCTTACTAAAGCTTTCGTGAAATTAATAAACTTTCAAAAGAACGCGATTATCTTTCAAAGTAAACCTTGTGCTGAGAAAAGGAACACTGATCTCAGTTCTAACAATGCTTTCAGACGTAGCAAACAACTGCTTGTCTTTACAAAGAAGCACATGTGCGTTTCTTACTAAAGCTTTTGTGAAATTAATAAACTTTCAGAAGAACGTAATTATCTTTGAAAGTAAAATTTGTACTGAGAAAAGGAACACTGATCTCAGTTCTAACTATTTCACACGTAGCAAACAACTGCTTGTCTTTACACAGAAACACATAAGCGTTTTTTAATAAAGCATTCGTTAAATTAATATACTTTCAGAAGAACGCAATTATCTATCAAAGTAAAGCTTGTACTGAGAAAAGGAACGCCTATCTCAGTTCTAACAATGTTTTCCCATGTAGCAAACAACAGCTGGTCTGTACAAAGAAACACATGTGCGTTTCTTACTAAAGCCCTCGTGAAATGAATAAACTTTCAGAAGAATGCCATTATCTTTCAAAGTAAAGTTTGTACTGAGAAAAGGAACACCTACCTCAGTTGAAACAATGCTTTCACATGTAGCAAACGACTGCTTGTCTTTACAAATAAGACATGTGCGTTTCTTCCTAAAGCTCTGGTGAAATTAATAAACTTTCAAAAGAACGCGATTATCTTTCTAAGTAAAGCTTGTGCTGAGAAAAGGAACACTGATCTCAGTTCTAACAATGCGTTCACACGTAGCAAACAACTGCTTGTCTTTACAAAGAAGCTCATGTGCCTTTCTTACTAAAGCTTTTGTGAAATTAATAAACTTTCCTAAGAACGCAATTATCTTTGAAAGTAAAATTTGTACTGAGAAAAGGCACACTGATCTCAGTTCTAACTATGCTTTCACATGTAGCAAACAACTGCATGTCTTTGCACAGAAACACATGTGCGTTTTTTAATAAAGCATTCGTTAAATAAATATACTTTCAGAAGAACGCAATTATCTATCAAAGTAAAGCTTGTACTGAGAAAAGGAACGCCTATCTCAGTTCTAACAATGCTTTCCCATGTAGCAAACAACAGCTGGTCTGTACAAAGAAACACATGTGCGTTTCTTACTAAAGCTTTCGTGAAATTGATAAACTTTCAAAAGAACGTGATTATCTCTCTAAGTAAAGCTTGTGCTGAGAAAAGGAACAGTGATCTCAGTCTAACAATGCTTTCACATGTAGCAAACAACTGCTTGTCTTTACAAAGAAAGACATGTGCGTTTCTTCCTAAAGCTCTCGTGAAATTAATAAACTTGCAGAAGAACGGAATTATCTTTCAAGTTAAAGTTTGTACTGAAAAAAGAAACACTACTCTCAGTCCTGAAAATGCTTTCCCAAGTAGCAAACAACTGCTTGTCCTTACAAATAAGACATGTACGTTTCTTACTAAAGCTTTCATGAAATTAATAAACTTTCAAAAGAACGCGATTATCTTTCTAAGTAAACTTGTACTGAGAAAAGGAACACAGATCTCAGTTCTAACAATTCTTTCACATGTAGCAAACAACTGCTTGTCTTTAGAAAGAAACACATGTGAGTTTCTTACTAAAGCTTTCGTGAAATTAATAAACTTTCAAAAGAACACGATTATCTTTCAAATAAAGCTTGTACTGAGAAAAGGAACACAGATCTCAGTTCTAACAATTCTTTCACATGTAGCAAACAACTGCTTGTCTTTAGAAAGAAACACATGTGAGTTTCTTACTAAAGCTTTCGTGAAATTAATAAACTTACAAAAGAAGGCGATTATCTTTCTAAGTCAAGCTTGTGCTGAGAAAAGAACCACTGATCTCAGTTCTAACAATGCTTTCAGACGTAGCAAACAACTGCTTGTCTTTACAAAGAAGCACATATGCGTTTCTTACTAAAGCTTTTGTGAAATTAATAAACTTTCAGAAACGCAATTATCTTTGAAAGTAAAATTTGTACTGAGAAAAGGAACACTGATCTCAGTTCTAACTATGCTTTCACATGTAGCAAACAACTGCTTGTCTTTACACAGAAACACATGTGCGTTTTTTAATAAAGCATTCGTTAAATAAATATACTTTCAGAAGAACGCAATTATCTGTCAAAGTAAAGCTTGTACTGAGAAAAGGAACGCCTATCTCAGTTCTAACAATGCTTTCCCATGTAGCAACCAACAGCTGGTCTGTACAAAGAAACACATGTGCGTTTCTTACTAAACCTTTCGTGAAATTAATAAACTTTCAAAAGAACGCGATTATCCTTCAAAGTAAAGCTTGTACTGAGAAAAGGAACACTGATCTCAGTTCTAACAATGCTTTCACTCGTAGCAAACAACTGCTTGTCTTTACAAAGAAAAACATGTGCGTTTCTTACTAAAGCCCTCGTGAAATGAATAAACTTTCAGAAGAACGCCATGATCTTTCAAAGTAAAGTTTGTACTGAGAAAAGGAACACTGATCTCAGTTCTAAGAATGCTTTCACACGTAGCAAACGATTGCTTGTCTTTACAAATAAGACATGTGCGTTTCTTCCTAAAGCTCTCGTGAAATTAATAAACTTTCAAAAGAACGTGATTATCTTTCAAAGGAAAGCTTGTGCTGAGAAAAGGAACACTGATCTCAGTTCTAACAATGCTTTCACACGTAGCAAACATCTGCTTGTGTTTACAAAAAACACATGTGCGTTTCTTACTAAAGCTTCCGTGAAATTAATAAACTTTCAGAAGAACGCAATTATCTTTGAATGTAAAATTTGTACTGAGAAAAGGAACACTGATCTCAGTTCTAATTATGCTTTCAAACGTAGCAAACAACTGCTTGTCTTTACACAGAAACACATGTGCTTTTTTTAAAAGCATTCGTTAAATAAATATACTTTCAGAAGAACGCAATTATCTATCAACGTAAAGCTTGTACTGAGAAAAGGAACACTGTTCTCAGTTCTAACAATGCTTTCCCATGTAGCAAACAACAGCTGGTCTGTACAAAGAAAAACATGTGCGTTTCTTCCCAAAGCTTTCGTGAAATTAATAAACTTTCAAAAGTCGCGATTATCTTTCAAAGTAGAGCTTGTACTGAGAAAAGGAACACTGATCTCAGTTTTAACAATGCTTCAAACGTAGCAAAGAACTGCTAGTGTTTACAAAAAACACATGTGCGTTTCTTACTAAAGCTTCCGTGAAATTAATAAACTTTCAAACGAACGTGATTATCTCTCTAAGTAAAGTTTGTACTGAAAAAAGGAACACTGATCTCAGTTCTAACAACACTTTCAAACATAGCAAACAACTGCTTGTCTTTACACAGAAACACATGTGTATTTCTTACTAAAACTCTCCTGAAATTAATAAACTTTCAAAAGACGCCGATTATTTTTCCAAGAAAAGCTTGTGCTGAGAAAAGGAACACTGATCTCAGTTCTAACAATGCTTTCACACGTAGCAAACTACTGCTTGTCTTTACAAAAAAAACCAAATGTGCGTTTCTTACTAAAGCTTTCGTGAAATTGATAAACTTTCAAAAGAACGTGATTATATCTCTAAGTAAAGCTTGTGCTGAGAAAAGGAACACTGATCTCAGTTCTAACAATGCTTTCACTTGTAGCAAACAACTGCTTGTCTTTACACAGAAACGCATGTGCGTTTCTTACTAAAGCTTTTGTGAAAATAATAAACTTTCGGAAGAATGCAATTATCTTTGAAAGTAAAATTTGTACTGAGAAAAGGAACACTGATCTCAGTTCTAACTATGCTTTCACACGTGGCAAACAACTGCTTATCTTTACACAGAAACACATGTGCGTTTTTTAATAAAGCATTCATTAAATAAATATACTTTCAGAAGAACGCAATTATCTATTAAAGTAAAGCTTGTACTGAGAAAAGGAACGCCTATCTCAGTTCTAACAATGCTTTCCCATGTAGCAAACAACAGCTGGTCTTTACAAAGAAACACATGTGCGTTTCTTACTAAAGCTTTCGTGAAATTAATAAACGTTCAAAAGAACGCGATTATCTTTCAAAGTAAAGCTTGTGCCGAGAAAAGGAAATCTGATCTCAGTTCTAACAATGCTTTCACATGTAGCAAACAACTGCTTGTCTTTACAAAGAAGCACATGTGCGTTTTTTAATAAAGCATTCGTTAATAAATAAACTTTCAGAAGAACGCAATTATCTTAAGTAAAGTTTGTACTGAGAAAAGGAACACCTATCTCAGTTGTAACAATGCTTTCACACGTAGCAAACAATTGCTTGTCTTTGAAAAGAAACACATGTGCGTTTCTTACTTATGCTTTTGTGAAATCTATACACTTTCAAAAGAATGCGAATATCCTTCAAAATAAAGCTTGTACTGAGAACAGGAACACTGATCTCAGTTCTAACAATGCTTTCAAACGTAGCAAACAACTGCTTGTCTTTACAAATTAACCCATGTGCGTTTCTTACTAAAGCTTTCGTGAAATTGATAAACTTTCAAAAGAAGGCGATTATCTTTCAAAGAAAAGCTTGTACTGAGAAAAGGAACAATGATCTCAGTTCTAAAAATGCTTTCAAACGTAGCAAACAACTGCGTGTATTTACAAGGAAACTCATGGCGTTTCTTACTAAAGCTTTCGTGAAATTAATAAACTTTCAAAAGAACACGATTATCTCTCTAAGTAAAGCTTGTGCTGAGAAAAGGAACAGTGATCTCAGTTCTAACAATGCCTTCCCATGTAGCAAACAACTGCTTGTCTTTACAAAGAAACACATGTTCGTTTTTTACTAAAGCCTTCGTGAAATTAATAAACTTTGAAAACAACGTGATTATCTTTCATCTAAAGCTTGTACTGAGAAAAGGTCCACTGATCTCAGTTGTAACAATGCTTTCACACGTAGCAAACGGCTACTTGTCTTTACAAAGAAACACATGTGCGTTTCTTACTATAGCTCTCGTGAAATTAATAAACTATCAGAATAACGCAATTATCTTTCAAACTAAAGTTTTTACTGAGAACAGGAACACTGATCTCAGTCCTAACAATGCTTTCACATGTAGCAAACAACTGCTTTTCTTTACACAGAAACACATGTGCATTTCTTACTAAACCATTCCTTAAATTAATAAACTTTCAAAAGAAGGCGATTATCTTTCAAAGTAAAGCTTGTGCTGAAAAAAAAAACACTGATCTCAGTTCTAACAATGCTTTCAGATGTAGCAAACAACTGCTTGTGTTTACAAAAAAAACATGTGCGTTTCTTACTAAAATTTTCGTGAAATTAATAAACTTTCAAAAGAACGTGTTTATCTCTCTAAATAAAGCTTGTGCTGAGAAATGGAACAGTGATCTCAGTTCCAACAATGCCTTCACCTGTAGCAAACAACTGCTTGTCTTTACAAAGAAACACATGCGCGTTTCTTACTAAAGCCTTCGTGAAATTATTAAACTTTCAAAACAACGCGATTATCTTTCATCTAAAGCTTGTCCTGAGAAAACGTCCACTGATCTCAGTTCTAACAATGCTTTCACACGTAGCAAACCACTGCTTGTCTTTACAAAGAAACACATGTGCGTTTCTTACTAAAGCTCTCGTGAAATTAATAAACTTTCAGAAGATCGCAATTATCTTTCAAAGTAAAATTTGTACTGAGAAAAGGAACACTTACCTCAGTTCTAAAAATCCTTTCACACGTAGCAAACAACTGCTTGTCTTTACAAAGAAAGACATGTGCGTTTCTTAATAAAGCTTTCATTAAATTAATAAACTTTGAAAAGAACTCGATTATCTTTCAAAGTCAAGCTTGTACTGAGTAAGGAACACTGATCTCAGTTCTAAGAATGCTTTCACACGTAGCAAACTACTGCTTGTCTTTATACAGAAACACATGTGTGTTTTTTAATAAAGCTTTCGTGAAATAAATAAACTTTCAGAAGAATGCGATTATCTTTCAAAGTAAAGCTTGTACTGAGAAAAGGAACACTGATCTCAGTTCTAACAATGCTTTCACACATAGCAAACAACTCTTTGTCTTTTCATGAAATTAATAAACTTTCAAAAGAATGCGATTATCTTTCAAATAAAGCTTGTACTGAGAAAAGGACCACTGATATCAGTTCTAACAATGCTTTCACACGTAGCAAACAACTGCTTGTCTTTACACAGAAGCACATGTGCGTTTCTTACTAAAGCTTTCATGAAATAAATAAACTTTCAAAAGTACGCGATTATCTTTCAAAGTAAAGCTTGTACTGAGAAAGGGAACACTGACCTCAGTTCTAACAATTCTTTCACACGTAGCAAACAACTGCTTGTCTTTACAAGGAAACACATGTGCGTTTCTTAATAAAGCTTTTGTGAAATTAATAAGCTTTCAGAAGAAAGCAATTATCTTTCAAAGTAAAATTTGTAATTAGAAAAGGAACACAGATCTCAGTTCTAACAATGCTTTCACACATAGCAAACAACAGCTTCTCTTAACAAAGAAACACATGTGCGTTTCTTAATAAAGCTTTCGTGAAATTAATAAACTTTCAAAAGAACGCGATTATCTTTCAAAGTAAAACTTGTACTGAGAAAGGGAACACTGATCTCAGTTCTAACATGCTTTCACACGTAGCAAACAACTGCATGTCTTTACACAGAAACACATGTGTATTTCTTACCAAACCTTTCCTGAAATTAATAAACTTTCAAAAGACGGCGATTATCTTTCAAAGTAAAGCTTGTCCTGAGAAAAGGAACACTGATCTCAGTTCTAACAATGCTTTAACACGTAGCAAACAACTGCTTGTAATTACAAAAAAAACACATGTGCATTTCTTACTAAAGCTTTCGTGAAATTGATAAACTTTCAAAAGAACGTGATTATCTCTCTAAGTAAAGCTTGTGCTGATAAAAGGAACAGTGATCTCAGTCTAACAATGCTTTCACATGTAGCAAACAACTGCTTTTCTTTACAAAGAAAGACATGTGCGTTTCTTCCCAAAGCTCTCGTGAAATTAATAAACTTGCAGAAGAACGCAATTATCTTTCAAGGTAAAGTTTGTACTGAGAAAAGGAACACTACTCTCAGTTCTAAAAATGCTTTCACATGTAGCAAACAACTGCTTGTCTTTACAAAGAAAGACATGAGAGTTTCTTCCTAAAGCTTTCATGAAATTAATAAACTTTCAAAAGAACGCGATTAACTTTCAAAGTAAAGCTTGTACTGAGAAAAGGAACACTGATCTCAGTTCTAACAATGCTTTCACAAAAAGCAAACAACTGCTTGTCTTTACACAGAAACACATGTGCGTTTCTTACTAAAGCTTTCGTCAAATTAATAAACTTTCAAAGAACGTTATTATCTTTAAAAATTAAGCTATTACTGAAAAAAGGAACACTGATCTCAGTTCTAACAAGCTTTCATGCAATTAATCAACTTTCAAAAGAAGGTGATTATATTTCAAAGTAAAGCTTGTACTGAGAAGAGGAACACTGATCTAAGTCCTAACAATGCTTAGACACGTAGCAAACAACTGCTTGTCTTTACAAAGAAAAACATGTGCGTTTCTTACTAAAGCTTTTGTGAAATTAAGAAACTTTCAAAAGAACGTGATTATTTTTCAAAATTAAGCTTGTACTGAAAAGAGGAACACTGATCTCAGTTCTAACAAGATTTCATGCAATTAATAAACTTTCAAAAGAACGTGATTATATTTCAAAGTAAAGCTTGTACTGAGAAGATTAACACTGATCTCAGTTCTAACAAAGATTTCGTGAAATAAATAAACTTTCAAAAGAACATGAATATCTTTCAAAGTAAAGCTTGTACTGAGAAAAGGAACACTGATCTCAGTTCTAAGAATGCTTTCACACCTAGCAAACAAGCGCTTGTCATTACAAAGAAACACATGTGCGTTTCTTACTAAAGCTTTCGTGAAATTAATAAACTTTCGAAAGAACGCGATTATCTTTCAAAGTAAAGCTTGTACTGAGAAAAGGAACACTGAACTCAGGTCTAAGAAAGCTTTCACACATACCAAACAACTGCTTGTCTTTACACTGAAACACATGTGCGTTCCTTAGTAAAACTCTTGTGAAATTAAACTTTCAAAAGAACGCGATTATCTATCAAAGTTAAGCTTGTACTGAGGAAACGAACACTGATCGTAGTTCTAACAATGCTTTCACATGTAGCAAACAACTGCTTGTCTTTACAAAGAAACACATGTGCATTTCTTACTAAAGCTTCCGTGAAATTAATAAACTTTCAAACGAACGTGATTATCTCTCTAAGTAAAGTTTGTACTGAAAAAAGGAACACTGATCTCAGTTCTAACAACACTTTCAAACATAGCAAACAACTGCTTGTCTTTACACAGAAACACATGTGTATTTCTTACTAAAACTCTCCTGAAATTAATAAACTTTCAAAAGACACCGATTATTTTTCCAAGAAAAGCTTGTGCTGAGAAAAGGAACACTGATCTCAGTTCTAACAATGCTTTCACACGTAGCAAACTACTGCTTGTCTTTACAAAAAAAACCAAATGTGCGTTTCTTACTAAAGCTTTCGTGAAATTGATAAACTTTCAAAAGAACGTGATTATATCTCTAAGTAAAGCTTGTGCTGAGAAAAGGAACACTGATCTCAGTTCTAACAATGCTTTCACTTGTAGCAAACAACTGCTTGTCTTTACACAGAAACGCATGTGCGTTTCTTACTAAAGCTTTTGTGAAAATAATAAACTTTCGGAAGAATACAATTATCTTTGAAAGTAAAATTTGTACTGAGAAAAGGAACACTGATCTCAGTTCTAACTATGCTTTCACACGTGGCAAACAACTGCTTATCTTTACACAGAAACACATGTGCGTTTTTTAATAAAGCATTCATTAAATAAATATACTTTCAGAAGAACGCAATTATCTATTAAAGTAAAGCTTGTACTGAGAAAAGGAACGCCTATCTCAGTTCTAACAATGCTTTCCCATGTAGCAAACAACAGCTGGTCTTTACAAAGAAACACATGTGCGTTTCTTACTAAAGCTTTCGTGAAATTAATAAACTTTCAAAAGAACGCGATTATCTTTCAAAGTAAAGCTTGTGCCGAGAAAAGGAAATCTGATCTCAGTTCTAACAATGCTTTCACATGTAGCAAACAACTGCTTGTCTTTACAAAGAAGCACATGTGCGTTTTTTAATAAAGCATTCGTTAATAAATAAACTTTCAGAAGAACGCAATTATCTTAAGTAAAGTTTGTACTGAGAAAAAGAACACCTATCTCAGTTGTAACAATGCTTTCACACGTAGCAAACAATTGCTTGTCTTTGAAAAGAAACACATGTGCGTTTCTTACTTATGCTTTTGTGAAATCTATACACTTTCAAAAGAATGCGAATATCCTTCAAAATAAAGCTTGTACTGAGAACAGGAACACTGATCTCAGTTCTAACAACGCTTTCAAACATAGCAAACAACTGCTTGTCTTTACAAAGAAACCCATCTGCGTTTCTTACTAAAGCTTTCGTGAAATTGATAAACTTTCAAAAGAAGGCGATTATCTTTCAAAGAAAAGCTTGTACTGAGAAAAGGAACAATGATCTCAGTTCTAAAAATGCTTTCAAACGTAGCAAACAACTGCGTGTATTTACAAGGAAACTCATGGCGTTTCTTACTAAAGCTTTCGTGAAATTAATAAACTTTCAAAAGAACACGATTATCTCTCTAAGTAAAGCTTGTGCTGAGAAAAGGAACAGTGATCTCAGTTCTAACAATGCCTTCCCATGTAGCAAACAACTGCTTGTCTTTACAAAGAAACACATGTTCGTTTTTTACTAAAGCCTTCGTGAAATTAATAAACTTTCAAAACAACGCGATTATCTTTCATCTAAAGCTTGTACTGAGAAAAGGTCCACTGATCTCAGTTGTAACAATGCTTTCACACGTAGCAAACGGCTACTTGTCTTTACAAAGAAACACATGTGCGTTTCTTACTATAGCTCTCGTGAAATTAATAAACTATCAGAATAACGCAATTATCTTTCAAACTAAAGTTTTTACTGAGAACAGGAACACTGATCTCAGTCCTAACAATGCTTTCACATGTAGCAAACAACTGCTTTTCTTTACACAGAAACACATGTGCATTTCTTACTAAACCATTCCTTAAATTAATAAACTTTCAAAAGAAGGCGATTATCTTTCAAAGTAAAGCTTGTGCTGAAAAAAAAAACACTGATCTCAGTTCTAACAATGCTTTCAGATGTAGCAAACAACTGCTTGTGTTTACAAAAAAAACATGTGCGTTTCTTACTAAAATTTTCGTGAAATTAATAAACTTTCAAAAGAACGTGTTTATCTCTCTAAATAAAGCTTGTGCTGAGAAATGGAACAGTGATCTCAGTTCCAACAATGCCTTCACCTGTAGCAAACAACTGCTTGTCTTTACAAAGAAACACATGCGCGTTTCTTACTAAAGCCTTCGTGAAATTATTAAACTTTCAAAACAACGCGATTATCTTTCATCTAAAGCTTGTCCTGAGAAAACGTCCACTGATCTCAGTTCTAACAATGCTTTCACACGTAGCAAACCACTGCTTGTCTTTACAAAGAAACACATGTGCGTTTCTTACTAAAGCTCTCGTGAAATTAATAAACTTTCAGAAGATCGCAATTATCTTTCAAAGTAAAATTTGTACTGAGAAAAGGAACACTTACCTCAGTTCTAAAAATCCTTTCACACGTAGCAAACAACTGCTTGTCTTTACAAAGAAAGACATGTGCGTTTCTTAATAAAGCTTTCATTAAATTAATAAACTTTGAAAAGAACTCGATTATCTTTCAAAGTCAAGCTTGTACTGAGTAAGGAACACTGATCTCAGTTCTAAGAATGCTTTCACACGTAGCAAACTACTGCTTGTCTTTATACAGAAACACATGTGTGTTTTTTAATAAAGCTTTCGTGAAATAAATAAACTTTCAGAAGAATGCGATTATCTTTCAAAGTAAAGCTTGTACTGAGAAAAGGAACACTGATCTCAGTTCTAACAATGCTTTCACACATAGCAAACAACTCTTTGTCTTTTCATGAAATTAATAAACTTTCAAAAGAATGCGATTATCTTTCAAATAAAGCTTGTACTGAGAAAAGGACCACTGATATCAGTTCTAACAATGCTTTCACACGTAGCAAACAACTGCTTGTCTTTACACAGAAGCACATGTGCGTTTCTTACTAAAGCTTTCATGAAATAAATAAACTTTCAAAAGTACGCGATTATCTTTCAAAGTAAAGCTTGTACTGAGAAAGGGAACACTGACCTCAGTTCTAACAATTCTTTCACACGTAGCAAACAACTGCTTGTCTTTACAAGGAAACACATGTGCGTTTCTTAATAAAGCTTTTGTGAAATTAATAAGCTTTCAGAAGAAAGCAATTATCTTTCAAAGTAAAATTTGTAATTAGAAAAGGAACACAGATCTCAGTTCTAACAATGCTTTCACACATAGCAAACAACAGCTTCTCTTAACAAAGAAACACATGTGCGTTTCTTAATAAAGCTTTCGTGAAATTAATAAACTTTCAAAAGAACGCGATTATCTTTCAAAGTAAAACTTGTACTGAGAAAGGGAACACTGATCTCAGTTCTAACATGCTTTCACACGTAGCAAACAACTGCATGTCTTTACACAGAAACACATGTGTATTTCTTACCAAACCTTTCCTGAAATTAATAAACTTTCAAAAGACGGCGATTATCTTTCAAAGTAAAGCTTGTCCTGAGAAAAGGAACACTGATCTCAGTTCTAACAATGCTTTAACACGTAGCAAACAACTGCTTGTAATTACAAAAAAAACACATGTGCATTTCTTACTAAAGCTTTCGTGAAATTGATAAACTTTCAAAAGAACGTGATTATCTCTCTAAGTAAAGCTTGTGCTGATAAAAGGAACAGTGATCTCAGTCTAACAATGCTTTCACATGTAGCAAACAACTGCTTGTCTTTACAAAGAAAGACATGTGCGTTTCTTCCCAAAGCTCTCGTGAAATTAATAAACTTGCAGAAGAACGCAATTATCTTTCAAGGTAAAGTTTGTACTGAGAAAAGGAACACTACTCTCAGTTCTAAAAATGCTTTCACATGTAGCAAACAACTGCTTGTCTTTACAAAGAAAGACATGAGAGTTTCTTCCTAAAGCTTTCATGAAATTAATAAACTTTCAAAAGAACGCGATTAACTTTCAAAGTAAAGCTTGTACTGAGAAAAGGAACACTGATCTCAGTTCTAACAATGCTTTCACAAAAAGCAAACAACTGCTTGTCTTTACACAGAAACACATGTGCGTTTCTTACTAAAGCTTTCGTCAAATTAATAAACTTTCAAAGAACGTTATTATCTTTAAAAATTAAGCTATTACTGAAAAAAGGAACACTGATCTCAGTTCTAACAAGCTTTCATGCAATTAATCAACTTTCAAAAGAAGGTGATTATATTTCAAAGTAAAGCTTGTACTGAGAAGAGGAACACTGATCTAAGTCCTAACAATGCTTAGACACGTAGCAAACAACTGCTTGTCTTTACAAAGAAAAACATGTGCGTTTCTTACTAAAGCTTTTGTGAAATTAAGAAACTTTCAAAAGAACGTGATTATTTTTCAAAATTAAGCTTGTACTGAAAAGAGGAACACTGATCTCAGTTCTAACAAGATTTCATGCAATTAATAAACTTTCAAAAGAACGTGATTATATTTCAAAGTAAAGCTTGTACTGAGAAGATTAACACTGATCTCAGTTCTAACAAAGATTTCGTGAAATAAATAAACTTTCAAAAGAACATGAATATCTTTCAAAGTAAAGCTTGTACTGAGAAAAGGAACACTGATCTCAGTTCTAAGAATGCTTTCACACCTAGCAAACAAGCGCTTGTCATTACAAAGAAACACATGTGCGTTTCTTACTAAAGCTTTCGTGAAATTAATAAACTTTCGAAAGAACGCGATTATCTTTCAAAGTAAAGCTTGTACTGAGAAAAGGAACACTGAACTCAGGTCTAAGAAAGCTTTCACACGTACCAAACAACTGCTTGTCTTTACACTGAAACACATGTGCGTTCCTTAGTAAAACTCTTGTGAAATTAAACTTTCAAAAGAACGCGATTATCTATCAAAGTTATGCTTGTACTGAGAAAACGAACACTGATCGTAGTTCTAACAATGCTTTCACATGTAGCAAACAACTGCTTGTCTTTACAAAGAAACACATGTGCATTTCTTACTGAAGCTTTCGTGAAATTAATATACTTTCAAAAGAACGTGATTATCTTTAAAAGTTATGCTTGTACTGAAAAGAGGAACACAGATCTCAGTTCTAACAAGCATTCGTGCAATAAATAAACTTTCAAAAGGATGTGATTATATTTCAAAGTAAAGCTTGTACTGAGGAGAGGAACACTGATCTGTTCTAACAAAGATTTCGTGAAATAAATAAACTTTCAAAGAACGTGATTATCTTCCAAAGTAAAGCTTGTACTGAGGAAAGGAACACTGATTTCAGTTCTAACAATGCTTTCACACACAGCAAACAACTGCTTCTCTTTACCAAGAAACATATGTTTGTTTGTTACTAAAGTTTTTGTAAATTGATAAATTTTCAAAAGAAAGTGATTATCTTTCAAAGTAAAGCTTGTACTGAGAAGAGGAACAATGATCTCAGTTGTAACAAATCTTCTGTGCAATTAATAAATTTTCAAAAGAACATGATTACCTTTCAAAGTAAAGCTTGTATTTAGAAGAGGAACACTGACCTCAGTTCTAACAAAGATTTCGTGAAATAAATAAACTTTCAAAAGAACGTGATTATCTTTCAAAGTAAAGCTTGTACTGAGAAAAGGAACACTGATCTCAGTTCTAAAAATGCTTTCACACGTAGCAAACAACTGCTTGTCTTTACGAAGAAACACATGTGCGTTTTTTACTAACGCCTTCGTGAAATTAAGAAACTTTCAAAAAACGCGATTATCTTTCAAATTAAAGCTTGTGCTGAGAAAAGGATCACTGATCTCAGTTATATCAATGCTTTCAAACGTAGCTTGTCTTTACAAAGAAACACATGTGTATTTCTTACTAAAGCTTTCGTGAAATTAATAAACTTTCAAAAGAACGCAATTATCTTTCAAAATAAAGTTTGTACTGAGAAAAGGAACACTGATCTCAGTTCTAACAATGCTTTCACTTGTAGCAAACAACTGCTTGTCTTTACACAGAAACACATGTGCGTTTCTTACTAAAGCTTTCTTGAAATTAATAAACTTTCAAAAGAATGCTATTATCTTTCAAAGTAAGGCTTGTACTGAGAAAAGAAACACTGCTGTCAGTTGTAACAATGCTTTCACAAATAGCAATCAACTGCTTGTCTTTACAAAGAAACACATGTGTGTTTATTACTAAAGCTGTTGTGAAATTAATAAATTTTCAAACGAACGCGATTATCTTTCAAAGGTAAGCTTGTAGTGAGAAAAGGGACACTGATCTCGGTTCTAACAATGCTTTCACACGTAGCAAACCACTGCTTGTTTTTACAAAGGAACACATGTGCATTTCTTACTACAACATTCGTGAAATTAAAAAACTTTCAAAGAACACAATTATCTTTCAAAGTAAAGCCTGTGCTGATAAAAGGAACACTGATCTCTGTTCTAACAATGCTTCCACACGTAGCAAACAACTTCTTTTCTTGACAAAGAAACGCATGTGTGTTTCTTACTAAAGATTTGTGAAATTAATAAACTTTCAAAAAAAAACGTGATTATCTTACAACGAAAAGCTTGTACTGAGAAAAGGAACACTGAACTCAGTTCTAAGAATGCTTTCAGAAGTAGGAAACAATTGCTTCTTTTTACAAAGAAAAACATGTGCGTTTCTTACTAACGCTTTCGTGAAATTAAAAAACACTCAAAAGAACGCGATTATCTTTCAAAGTAAAGCTTGTACTGAGTAAAGGAACACTGATCTCAGTTATAACAAATCTTTCGTGCTATTAATAAACATTCAAAAGAACCTGATTATCTTTCAAAGTAAAGCTTGTGCTGAGAAAAGCAATGGTGATCTCAGTTCTAAAAATGCTTTCACACGTAGCAAACAACTGATGTCTTTACAAGGAAACACGTGTGCGTCTCTTTCTAAAGCTTTCGAGAAATTAATAAACTTTCAAAAGAACACGATTATCTTTCAAAGTAAAGCTTGTACTGAGAAAGGAACACTGATCTCAGTTCTAACAATTCTTTCACACGTAGCAAACAACTGGTTCTCTTTACAAAAAACACACTTGTGTTTCTTACTAAAGCATTTGTAAATTAAAAAATTATCAAAAAAAGTGATTATCTTTCAAAGTAAATATGTACTGAGAAGAGGAACACTGATCTCAGTTCTAACAAATCTTTCGTGAAATAAATAAACTTTCAAAAGAACATGATGATCTTTCAAAGTAAAACTTGCACTGAGAAAAGGAACACTGATCTCTCTTCTAACAATGATTTCACACGTAGCAAACAACTGCTTATCTTTACAAAGAAACACATGTGCGTTTCTTACTACAGCTTTCTTGAAATTAATAAACTTTCAAAGAATGCGATTATCTTTCAAAGTATTGCTTGTGCTGAGTAAAGGAACACTGATCTCAGTTCTAACAATGCTTTCACACATAGCAAACTACTGCTTGTCTTTACCAAGAAACACATGGGCGTTTCTTTCTAAAGCTTTCGTAAATTAATAAACTGTCAAAAGAACGTGATTATCTTTCTAAGGAAAGCTTGTACTGAGAAGAGGAAAACTGATCTCAGTTCTAACAAATATGTCGTGCTATTAATAAACTTTCAAAAGAATGTGATTATCTTTCAAAGTAAAGCTTGTACTGAGAAGAGGAACACTGATCTCAGTTCTAACAAAGATTTCCTGCAATTAATAAACTTTGAAAAGAACGTAATGATCTTTCAAAGTAACGCTTGTACTGAGAAAAGGAACACTGATCTCAGATCTAACAATGCTTTCACACATAGCAAACAACTGCTTGTCTTTACAAAGAAACACATGTGCATTTCTAAAGCTTTCTTGAAATTAATAAACTTTCAAAAGAACGCAATTATCTTCCAAATAAAGCTTTTACTGAGAAAAGGAACACTGACCGTAGTTCTAACAATGCTTTCACATGTAGCAAACAATTGCTTCTCTTTAGAAAGAAACACATGTGCATTTCTTACTGAAGCTTTCGTGAAATTAATAAACTTTCAAAAGAACGTGATTATCTTTAAAAGTTATGATTGTACTGAAAAGAGGAACACTGATGTCAGTTCTAACAAGCATTCGTGCAATTAATAAACTTCCAAAAGCATGTGATTATATTTCAAAGTAAAGCTTGTACTGAAAAGAGGAACACTGATCTCAGTTCTAATAAGTATTTGTACAATTAATAAACTTTCAAAGAACGTGATTATCTTTCAAAGTAAAGCTTGAACTGAGAAGAGGAACACTGATCTCAGTTCTAACAAATCTTTTTTACAATTAATAAGCTTTCAAAGAACGTGATTACCTTTCAAAATAAAGCTTGTACTGAGAAGAGGAACACTGACCTCAGTTCTAAAAAGGTTTCGTGAAATAAATAAACTTTCAAAGAACGTGATTATCTTTCAATGTAAAGCTTGTACTGAGAAAAGGAACACTCATCTCAGTTCTAACAATGATTTCACACGTAGCAAACCACTGCTTGTCTCTACACAGAAACACATGTGCCTTTCTTACTAAAGCTTTCGTGAAATTAATAAACTTTCTAAAGAACGCTATTATCTTTCAAAGTAAAGCTTGTACTAAGAAAAGGAACACTGATCTCAGTTCTAACAATGCTTTCACACGTAGCAAACAAGTGCTTGTCTTTACAAGGAAACACATGTGTGTTTCGTAATAAAGCTTTCGTGAAATTAATAAATTCAAAAGAACGCAATTATCTTTCAAAGTAAACGTGCTGAAAAAGAATAATGATCACAGTTCTAAGATGCTTTCACACGTAGCAAATAACTGCTCTTCTTTACAAAGAAACAGATGTGCGTTTCTTACTAAAGCTTTCGTGAAATTAATAAACTTTCAAAAGAACGTGATTATCTTTCAAAATTAAGCTTGTACTGAAAGAGGAACACTGATCTCAGTTCTAACAAGCTTTCGTGCAATTAATAAACTTTCAAAAGAACACGATTATCTTTCAAAGTAAAGCTTGTGCTGAGAAAAGGAACGCTGATCTCAGTTCTAACAAGCTTTCGTGCAATTAATAAACTTTCAAAAGAATGCGATTATCTTGCAAAGTAAAGCTTGTACAGAGAAGAGGAACACTGATCTCAGTTCTAACAAAGATTTCGTGAAAGAAATAAACTTTCAAAAGAACGCGATTATCTTTGAATGTAAAGCTTGTACTGAGAAAAGGAAGACTGACCTAACTTCTATCACTGCTTTCACATGTAGCAAACAACTGCATCTCTTTACATAGAAACACATGTGCGTTTCTTACTAAAGCTTTCCTGAAATTAATAAACTTTCAAAAGAACGTGATTATCTTTCAAAGTAAAGCTTGTACTGAGAAGAGGAACACTGATCTCAGTTCTAACAAATCTTTCGTGCAATTAAAAAACTTTCAAAAGAACGCGATTATCTATCAAAGCAAAGCTTGTGCTGAGAAAAGGATACTGATCTCAGTTCTAACAATGCTTTCACACGTAGCAAACAACTGCTTGTCTTTATAAAGAAATACATGTGCGTTTCTTACTAAAGCTTTCGTGAAATTAATAAACTTTCAACAGACGCGATTATCTTTCAAAGTAAAGCATGTAGTGAGAAAAGGAACAATGATCTCGGTTCTAAAAATGCTTTGACATGTAGCAAACAACTGCTTGTCTTTACAAAGAAATACATGTGCGTTTCTTAGTAAAGCTTTCTTGAAATTAATAAACTGCCAAAAGAACACAATTATCTTTCAAAGTACAGCTTGTACTGAGAAAAAAAACACTGATGTCACTTCGAACTATGCTTTCACACGTAGCAAACAACTGCTTGTCTTTAAAAAGAAACAAATGTGCGTTTTTTACTAAAGCTTTCGTGAAATTAATAAACTTTGAAAAGAAAGCAATTATCTTTCAAAGTAAAGCTTGAACTCAGAAAAGGACCACTGATCTCACTGCTAACAATGCTTTCACATGTAGCAAACAACTGCATGTCTTTACACAGAAACACATGTGCGTTTCTTACTAAAGCTTTCATGAAATTAATAAACTTTCAAAAGAATGCGATTATCTTTCAAAGTAAAGGTTGTACTGAGAATAGGAACACAGATCTCAGAACTAACAATGCTTTCACATGTAGCAAACAACTACTTGTCTTTACAAAGAAACACAAGTGTGTTTCTTACTAAAGCTTTCGTGAAATTAATAAACTTTCAAAAGAACGTGATTATCTTTCAAAGTTAAGCTTGTACTGAAAAGAGGAACACTGATCTCAGTTCTAACAAGCTTTTGTGCAATTAATAAACTATAAAAGGAACCTGATTATCTTGCAAAGTAAACCTTGTACTGAGAACAGGAACACTGATCTCAGTTCTAACAAAGATTTCGTGAAATAAGTAAACTTTCAAAAGAACGCGACTAACTTTGAGAGTAAAGCTTGTACTGAGAACAGGAAGACTGATCTAACTTCTAACAATGCTTTCACACGTAGCAAACAACTGTTTCTCTTTACATAGAAACACATGTGCGTTTCTTGCTAAAGCTTTCATGAAATTAATAAACTTTCATAGAACGCGATCATCTTTCAAAATAAAGCTTGTACTGAGAAAAGTAACACTGATCTCAGTTCTAACAAGCTCTCGTGCAATTAATAAACTTTCAAAAGAACGCAATTATCTTTCAAAGTAAAGCTTGTGCTGAGAAAACAATACTGATCTCAGTTCTAACAACGCTTTCACACATAGCAAACAACTGCTTGTCTTTACACAGAAACACATGTGCGTTTCTTAATAAAGCTTTTGTGAATTTAATAAACTTTCAAAAGAACACAATTATCTTTCAAAGTAAAGCTTGTACTGCGAAAAGGAACACTGATCTCACTTCTAACAATGCTTTCACATGTAGCAAACAACTGCTTGTCTTTATTATGAAACACATGTGCGTTTCTTACTAAAGCTTTCGTGAAATTAATAAACTTTCAAAAGAACGCGATTATCTTTCAAAGATAAGCTTGTACAGAAAAGAGGAACACTGATCTCAGTTCTAAGAAGCTTTCGTGCTATTAATAAACTTTCAAAAGAACGCGATTATCTTTCAAAGTAAAGCTTTTGCTGAGAAAAGGAACGATGATCTCAGTTCTAACAGTGCTTTCACACGTAGCAAACAACTGCTTGTCTTTAGAAAGAAACACATATGCGTTTCGTACTAAAGCTTTCATGAAATTAATAAACTTTCAAAAGAACGCAATTATCTTTCAAAGTAAAGCTTGTACTGAGAAAAGGAATACTGATCTCAGTTCTAACAATGCTTTCACACGTAGCAAACAACTGCTTGTCTTTATAATGAAACACATGTGCGTTTCTTACTAAAGCTTTCGTGAAATTAATAAACTTTCAAAAGAAAGCAATTATCTTTCAAATTAAAGCTTAAACTCAGAAAAGGAACACTGATCTCACTTCTAACAATGCTTTTATATGTACCAAACAACTGCTTGTCTTTACACAGAAACACATGTGCGTTTCTTACTAAAGCTTTCATGAAATTAATAAACTTTCAAAGAACGCGATCATCTTTCAAAGTTAAGCTTGTACTGAAAAGAGGAACACTGATCTCAGTTCTAACAAGCTTTCGTGCAATTAATAAACTTTCAAAAGAACTTGATTATCTTGCAAAGTAAAGCTTGTACTGAGAAGAGGAACACTGATCTCAGTTCTAACAAAGATTTCGTGAAATAAATAAACTTTCAAAAGAACGCGATTATCTTTGAGAGTAAAGCTTTACTGAGAAAAGGAAGACTGATCTAACTTCTAACAATGCTTTCACACGTAGCAAACAACTGCTTCTCTTTACATAGAAACACATGTGCATTTCTTACTAAAGCTTTCATGAAATTAATAAACTTTCAAAGAACGCGATCATCTTTCAAAGTTAAGCTTGTACTGAAAAGAGGAACACTGATCTCAGTTCTAACAAGCTTTCGTGCAATTAATAAACTTTCAAAAGAACTTGATTATCTTGCAAAGTAAAGCTTGTACTGAGAAGAGGAACACTGATCTCAGTTCTAACAAAGATTTCGTGAAATAAATAAACTTTCAAAAGAACGCGATTATCTTTGAGAGTAAAGCTTTACTGAGAAAAGGAAGACTGATCTAACTTCTAATAATGCTTTCACACGTAGCAAACAACTGCTTGTCTTTACATAGAAACACATGTGCGTTTCTTACTAAAGCTTTCATGAAATTAATAAACTTTCAACAGAACGCGATTATCTTTCAAAGTAAAGATTGTGCTGAGAAAAGGAAATCTGATCTCAGTTCTAACAATGCTTTCACATGTAGCAAACAACTGCTTGTCTTTATAATGAAACACATGTGCATTTCTTACCTAAGCTTTCGTGAAATTAATAAACTTTCAAAAGAACGCGATTATCTTTCAAAGTAAAGCTTGTAGTGACAAAAGGAACAATGATCTCAGTTCTAACAATGCCTTGACATGTAGCAAACAACTGCTTGTCTTTACAAAGAAACACATGTGCGTTTCTTGCTAAAGCTTTCGTGAAATTAATAAACTTTCAAAAGAACGTGATTATCTTTCAAAGTTAAGCTTGTACTGAAAAGAGGAACACTGATCTCAGTTCTAACAAGCTTTCGTGCAATTAATAAACTTTCAAAAGAACGCGATTATCTTTCAAAGTAAAGCTTGTGCTGAGAAAAGGAATAGTGATCTCAGTTCTAACAATGCTTTCACACGTAGCAAACAACTGCTTGTCTTTACACAGAAACACATGTGTGTTTCTTACTAAATCTTTCCTGAAATCAATAAACTTTCAAAAGAACATGATTATCTTTCAAAGTTAAGCTTGTACTGAAAAGAGGAACACTGATCTCAGTTCTAACAAGCTTTCGTGCAATTAATAAACTTTCAAAAGAACGTGATTATCTTTCAAAGTAAAGTTTGTACTGAGAAAAGAAACACTGAGCTCAGTTCTAACACTGCTTTCACACGTAGCTAACAAATGCTTGTCTTTCCAAAGAAACACATGTGCGTTTATTACTAAAGCTTTCATGAAATTAATAAATTTTTAAAAGAACGCGATCATCTTTCAAAGTAAAGCTTGTAGTGAGAAAAGGGACACTGATCTCAGTTCTAACAGTGCTTTCGTGTAATTAATAAACTTTCAAAGAACGTGATTATCTTTCAAAGTAAAGCTTGTACTGAGAAGAGGAACACTGATCTCAGTTCTAACAAAGATTTCGTGAAATATATAAACTTTCAAAAAAACGCGATTATCTTTCTAAGTAAAATTTTTGCTGAGAAAAGGACCACAGATCTCAGTTCTAACAATGCTTTCACATGTAGCAAACAACTGCTCCTCTTTACCAAGAAACCCATGTGCGTTTCTTACTAAAGCTTTTGATGAAATGAATATACTTTCAAAAAAACTTGATTGTCCTTCAAAATAAATCTTCTACAGGGAAAAGGAACAGTGATCTCACTTCTAACAACACTGTGACATGTTGCAAACAACGTCTTCCCTTTAGAGTGAAACACTTGTGCATTTCTTACTAAAGCTTTTAATGAAATGAATTCACTTTCAAAAGTTCCTGATTTTCTTTCAAAGTAAAGCTGGTAGCAAGAAAGGAACACTGATCTCACTTCTAAGAAGACTTTGAAATGTTGTAAACAACTGCTTCTCACTACAGTGAAACACATCTGCGTTTTTTCCTATCGCTTTTCTTGAAATGAATACAGTTTCTAAAGAATGTAATTATCTTTCAAAGTAAAGCTTATACAGAGAAAGGTACACTGATCTCAATTCTAAGAATAACTTGACATGTCGCAAACAAGTATTTCCCTTTACAGAGAAAAAATTGTGTGTTTCTTATAATAGCTTTTCATAAATGAATGCACTTTCAAAAGAATGTGATTATCTTTCAAAGTAAAGCTTTTACAGAGAAATGGTACACTGATCTCTCTTCTAACAATACTTTGACATGTCGCAAACTACTTCTTCTCTTTACTAAGAAACACATGTTTGTTTTTAACTAAAGCTTTTCAAGAAATGAATTCACTTTCCCAAGAACATGATTATCTTTCAAAGTAAAGCTTATACAGAGAAAAGGAATACTGATCTCACTTCAAAAATACTTTGACAAGTCGCAAACAACTGCTTCTCCTTACCAAGAAACACATGTGTGTTTCTTACTAAAACATTTCAAGAAATGAATATACTTTCAAAAGAACGTGATTATCTTTCAAAGTAAAGCTTGTACAGAGAAAAGGAACACTGATTTCACTTCTAATAGTAATCTGACATGGCGCAAACACTGCTTCTCTTTACAGAGAAACACGTGCGTTTCTTACTAAAGCTTTTAAAGAAATGAAAACACTTTCCAAAGAACATGCTTATCTTTCAAAGTAAAGCTTGTACAGTGACAAGTAACACTGATCTCCCTTCTAACAATACTTTGACATGTAGTAAACATCGGCTTCTCTTTACCAAGAAACACATGTGCATTTCCAATAAAGGCTTTTCAAGAAATGATTACATTTTCAAAGGAACATGATTATCTTTCAAAATAAAGCTTCTACAGAGAAAAGGAACACTGATGGTACTTCTAACAGTACTTTGACATGTTGCAAACAACTGCTTCTCCTTACCAAGAAATACATGTGCGTTTTTAACTAAAGCTTTTCAAGAAATGAATATACTTTCAAAAGAAGGTGATTATCTTTCAAAGTAAAGTTTGTACAGAGAAAAGGAACAATGATCTCACATCTAACACTAATTTGACATGTTGCAAACAACTGCTTCTCTTTACAGATAAACACTTCTGATATTCTTACTAAAGCTATTTATGAAATGAATACACTTTCAAAACAATGTGATTATCTTTCAAATTAAAGCTTCTACAGAGAAAAGGAATACTGATCTCAGTTCTAAGAATACTTTGACATGTCGCAAACTACTGCTTCTCTTTACCAAGGAAACATGTGTGTTTCCAACAAAAGCTTTTCAAGAAATGAATACATTTTCAAAAGAACATGATTATCTTTCAAAGTAAAGTTTCTACAGAGAAAAGCAATATTGGTCTCACAACAAAAAATACTTTGACATGTCCCAAACAACTGTTTCTCTTTACCAAGGAACACATGTGCGTGTCTTACTAAAGCTTTTTAAGAAATGAATACACTTTCAAAAGAACGTGATTATCTTTCAAAGTAAAGCTTGTACAGAGAAAAGGAATACTGATATCAGTTCTAACAAGTTTTTGCCATGTTGCAAACAACTGCTTCTCTTTACCAAGAAACACTTGTTCGTTTCTAACTAAAGCATTTCAAGAAATGAATACACTTTCAAACGAATGTGATTATCTTTCAAAATGAAGGTTCTACAGAGAAAAGGAACACTGATCTCACTTCTAACAAAACTTTGACATGTAGAAAAAACTGCTTCTCTTTACACAGAAAGACATGTGCATTTCTTACTAAAGTTTTTTATGAAAAGAATACACTTTAAAAAAGAATGTGATTATCTTTCAAAGTAAGCCTTTTACAGAGAAAAGGAATACTGATCCCACTACAAACAATACTTTGACATGTCGCAAACAACTGCTTCTCCTTACCAAGATACACATGTGCGTTTCTTACTAAAGCTTTTTATGAAATGAATACACTTTCAAAAGAATTTGATTATCTTTAAAGGAAAGCTTGTACAGAGAAAAGGAATACTGATCTCACTTCTACCAATACTTTGACATGTCCCAAACAACTGCTTCCCTTTAGAGAGAAACACAATTGTGTGTCTTACAAAAGCATTTCATGAAATAAATACACTTTCAAAGAACGTGATTATCTTTCAAAGTAATGCTTGTACAGAGAACAGGAAAACTGATCTCACTTCTAACAGTAATTTGACATGTCGCAAACATCTGCTTCTCTTTACAGAGAAACACTTGTGCGTTTCTTACTAAAGCTTTTAAAGAAATGAATACACTTTCAAAAGAACGTGATTATCTTTCAAAGCAAAGATTCTACAGAGTAAAGGAACACTGATCTAACTTCTAACAATACTTTGACATGTCACAAACAGCGTCTTCTCTTTACAAAGAAACACTTGTGTGTTTCTTACTTAAGCTATTTATGAAATGAATACACTTTCAAAGAATGTGATTATCTTTCAAAGGAAAGTTTCCACAGAGAAATGAATACTGATCTCACTTCTAACAAGGCTTTGACATGTCAGAAACAACTGCCTGTCCTTACCAAGAAACACATGTGTGTTATTACTAAAGCATTTAAAGAAATGAATACACTTTCAAAAGAACGTGATTATATTTCAAATTAAAGCTTGCACACAGAAAATGACTACTGATCTCACTTCTAACATTACTTTGACATGTCGCAAACAACTGCTTCTCTTTACAGAGAAACACATGTGCGTTTCTTACAAAAGCATTTCATGAAATAAATACACTTTCAAAAGAACGTGATTATCTTTCAAAGCAAAGCTTCTATAGAGAAAAGGAACACTGATCTCCCGTCTAAAAAGACTTTGACATGTAGCAAAAACTGCTTCTCTTTACCAAGAAACACATGTGTTTCTTAATAAAGCTTTTCAAGAAATGAATACACTTTCAAAAGAACATGATTATATTTCAAAGGAAAGCTTCTACAGAGAAAAGTAACACTGATCTCACGTCTAACAGTAATTTGCCATGTCGCTAACAACTGCTTTTATTTACAAAGAAACACTTTTGCGTTTCTTACTAAAGCTTATTTTGAAATGAATACACTTTCAAAACAATGTGATTATCTTTCAAAGTAAAGCTTCTACAGAGAAAAGGAAAACTGATCTCACTTCAAACAGTAATAGATATGTCGAAAAAATCTGCTTCTCTATAAGGAGAAACACATGTGCATTTCTTAATAAAGCTTTTCCTAAAATGAATACACTTTAAAAAGAACGTGATTATATTTCAAAGCAAAGATTCTACAGAGAAAATGAACATGGATCTCACTTCTAAAAAGCCTTTGACATGTCACAAACAACTGCTTTGCTTTACAGAGAAAGACATGTGCGTTTCTTACTAAAGCTTTTCAAGAAATTAATACACTTTCAAAAGAATGTGATTATCTTTCAAATAAAGCTTCTACAGAGAAAAGGAATACTGATCTCATGTCAAACAATACTTTGACATGTTGCAAACAATAGCTTCTCTTTAACAAGAAACACGTCTGTTTCTTTCTAAAGCTTTTCAAGAAATGAATACACTTTAAAAGAATGTGATTATATTTCAAAGCAAAGCTTCTACAGAGAAAAGGAACACTGATCTCACTTCTAACAGTAATTTGACATGTCGCAAACAACTGCTCTTCTTTACAGAGAAACACAAGTGTGTTTCTTATTAAAGCTTTTCAGGAAATGAATACACTTTCAAAAGAACGTGATTATCTTTCAAAGTAAAGCTTGTACTGAGAAAAGGACCACTGATCTCAGTTCTACCAATGCTTTGACATGTAGCAAACAACTGCTTGTCTTTACAAAGAAACACATGTGCCTTTCTTACTAAAGCTTTCATAAAATTAATAAACTTTCAAAAGAACGTGATTATCTTTCTTTTTTTATTTTTTATTTATTTTTTTAATTTTAATTTTCATTCTTTTTAATTAAGAGTTCCACCTGCTCCCCGTTTCCCATTTCCCTCCCTTCCTTCCAAATATTTCCCCCTCTCCCCACTCCCCTCCCCCATCCCCACTTCTCTTCTTCTCCCCCCACACCATTCCCTTTCCCTCTTGATATGGAAGTGTATTCCAAATTCCCTGCCCTGCGGGAAGACGTCCAGGAAGATGAGCGTCTAAACAGGCTAAGCTCCCACAAACCAGTTCATGTATTAGGATCAAAACCTAGTGCCATTGTCCTTGGCTTCTCATCAGCCTTCATTGTCCGCCATGCTCAGAGAGTCCAGTTTCAACCCATGCTTATTCAGTCCCAGACGAGCTGGCCTTGGTGGGCTCCCAATAAATCAGTTCCACTGTCACAGTGGGTGGGTGCACCCCTCGTGGTCCTGATTTCCTTGATCATGTTTTCCCTCCTTCTGCACCTCATTTGGACCTTAAGAGCTCAGACCGTTGCTCCAAATTGAGTCTCTGTCTCTAACTCGATCCATTGCCAGATGAAGGTTCTAAGGTGATATGTAAGATATTCATCAGTATAGGATTGGGTCATTTCAGGTTCCCTCTCCTCAGTTGCCCAAGGTACCAGCTGGGGACATCTCCCTGGACACCTGCGAACCCCTCTAGGTTCAAGTCTCTTGCCAACCCTAAGATGGCTCCCTTAGTTAGGATATATACTTCGCTGATCCCGTATCCACCCTTCCTATATCCCAACCATCCCAATCCCCCAAGCTCCTCCCATCCTCCCCTTCTCACGTTTCTCATCCCATTTCCGCTTTGTCCCATGCCACCTCACCCGCAAGTTCCCAGTTTTTGCCCTGCAATCTTGTCTATTTCCCCTACCCAGGCGGCTGACTATACGATTTTCTTTGGGTTCACTTTCTTATTTAGCTTCTCTAGGATCACAAATTATATGCTCAATGTCCTTTATTTATGGCTAGAAACTGATTATGAGTGAGTACATCCCATGTTCCTCTTTTTGGGTCTGGGATACCTCACTCAGGATAATGTTTTCTATTTCCATCCATTTGACCCAAAATTAGAGAAGTCACTGTTTTTTACCGCTGAGTAGTACTCTATTATGTATATATTCCACACTTTCTTCATCCATTCCTCCATTGAAGGGCATCTAGGTTGTTTCCAGGTTCTGGCTATTACAAACAATGCTGCTATGAACATAGTTGAACAGATACTTTTGTCATATGATAGGGCGTCTCTTGGGTATATTCCCAAGAGTGGTATTACTAGATCTTGGGGTAGGTTGATCCCAAATTTCCTGAGAAATCGCCACAGTGATTTCCAAAGTGGTTGCACAAGTTTGCATTCCCACCAGCACTGGATCAGTGTGCCCCTTCCTCCATAACCTCTCCAGCAAAGGCTATCCTTGGTGTTTTTGATTTTAGCCCTTCTGACAGGTGTAAGATGGTATCTCAAAGTTGTTTTAATTTGCATTTCCCTTATCGCTAAGGAGGTAGAGCATGACCTTAAGTGTCTTTTGGCCATTTGAATTTCTTTTGTTGAGAATTCTCAGTTCAGTTCAGTGCCCCATTTTTTAATTGGGTTAATTAGCATTTTAAAGTCTAGTTTCTTGAGTTCTTTATATATTTTGGAGATCAGACCTTTGTTTGTTGCAGGGTTGGTGAAGATCTTCTCCCAGTCAGTGGGTTGCCTTTTTGTCTTAGTGACAGTGTCCTTTGCTTTACAGAAGCTACTCATTTTCAGGAGGTCCATGTTGTCCTTAATGTCTGTGCTGCTGGGGATAAACGTAGGAAGTGATCTCCTGTACCCATATGTTGTAGAGTACTTCCCACGTTTTCTTCTATCAGGTTCAGTGTGTTCAGACTGATATTGAGGTCTTTAATCCATTTGGACTTGAGTTTTGTGCATGGTGATAGATATGGATCTATTTTCATTCTTCTACAAGTTGACAACCAGTTCTGCCAGCACCATTTGTTGAAGATGCTCTCTTTTTTCCATTGAATACTTTTAGCTCCTTTATCAAAAATCAGGTGTTCATATGTTTGTGGATTAAAATCAGGGTCTTCTATTCAGTTCCATTGATCGACTTCTCTGTTTTTATGCCAATACCAAGCTGTTTTCAATACTGAATCTCTGTAATAGAGTTTGAAGTCAGGGATGGTAATGCCTCCAGACGATTCTATATTATAGAAGATTGTTTTGGCTATCCTGGGTTTTTTGTTTTTCCATATAAAGTTGATTAATGTCCTCTCAAGATCTGTGAAGAATTTTGATGGGATTTTAATGGGGATTGCATTGAATCTATAAATTGCCCTTGGTAGAATTGCCATTTTTACTATGTTGATCCTCCCAATCCAAGAGCAAGGGAGATCCTTCCATTTTCTGGTATCCTCCTCAATTTATTTCTTCATAGACTTAAAATTCTTGTCAAATAGATCCTTCACTTCCTTGGTTAGAGTTACCCCAAGATACTTTATGCTATTTGTGGCTATCGTGAAGGGTGATGCTTCTCTGATTTCCCTCTCTGCTTCCTTATCCTTTGCGTATAGGAGGGCAACTGATTTTTTGGAATTGATCTTGTATCCTGCAACGCTACTAAAGGTGTTTATCAGCTGTAGGAGTTCTTTGCTGGAGTTTTTGGGGTCGCTTATGTACACTATCATATCGTCTGCAAATAATGAAAGTTTAACTTCTTCCTTTCCAATTTGAATCCCTTTGATCCCCTTATGTTGTCTTATTGCTATTGCTAGAATTTCAAGCACTATATTAAAGAGGTATGGAGAGAGTGGACAGCCTTGTCGTGTTCCTGTTTTTAGTGGAATAGCTTTGAGTTTCTCTCCATTTAATTTGATGTTAGCTGTCGGCTTGCTATAAATAGCTTTTATTATACTTAGGTACAACCCTTGTATCCCTAATCTCTCTAAGACCTTTATCATAAAGGGATGTTGAATTTTGTCAAATGCTTTTTCAGCATCTAATGAAATGATCATATGGTTTTTTTCTTTCAGTTTATTTATATGATGGATTACATTGATAGATTTTCGTATGTTGAACAAGCCCTGCATCTCTGGGATGAAGCCTACTTGATCATAATGGATAATTTTTCTAATGTGTTCTTGGATTCGGTTTGCCAGTATTTTATTGAGTATCTTTGCGTCGATGTTGATGAGTTAGATTGGCCTGTAGTTCTCTTTCTTGGTTGTATCTTTGTATGGTTTTGGTATCAGAGTAACTGCAGCTTCATAAAAGGAATTTGGCAACGACTTCTCTGTTTCTATATTGTGAAATACCTTAAGGAGTATAGGTATTAGGTCTTCTTGGAAGTTCTGGTAGAATTCTGCATTGAAGCCGTCTGGACCTGGGCTTTTTTTGGTAGGGAGGTTTTTTATAACAACTTCTAATTCTTCACGACTAACAGGTCTATTTAGGTTGTTCACCTGGTCCTGGTTTAACTTTGGTATATGGTACTTATCTAAAAAAGTGTCCATTTCTTTTACATTTTCCAATTTTGTGGCATACAGGTTTTTGTAGTAAGATCTAATGATTCTCTGAATTTCTTCTGTGTCTGTGGTTATGTCTCCCTTTTCGTTTCTGATCTTGTTAATTGCATATTCTCTCTCCGCTGTTTGATTAGTTTGGATAGGGGTTTATCAATCTTATTGATTTTCTCCAAGAACCAGCTTTTTCTTTCATTGATTCTTTGGATTGTTTTCTGTGTTTCTATTTTGTTGATTTCAGCCCTCAGTTTGATTATTTCCAGTCTTCTACTTCTCCTAGGTGAGTCTGCTTCTTTTTTACTAGAGCTTTCAGGTGGGCTATTAATTCTCCAATGTGTGCTTTCTCCGTTTTCTTTAAGTGGGCACTTAATGCTATGAACTTTCCTCTTAGCACTGCTTTCATAGTGTACCATAAGTTTGAGTATGTTGAGTCTTCGTTTTCATTGAATTCAAGAAAGACTTTAATTTCTTTCTTTATTTCTTCCTTGATCCAGGTGTGGTTCAGTAGTTGACTGTCCAGTTTCCATGAGTTCGTAGGTTTTCTGGAGATAGCATTGTTGTTGAATTCTAATTTTAATCCATGGTGATCTAATAAGACACAGGTGGTTACTGATATTTTTTTGTAACTGTGTAAGTTTGCTTTGTTACCGAGTATGTGGTCTATTTTCGAGAAGGTTCCATGCGCTGCAGAGAAGAAGGTATATTCTTTCCTATTTGAGTGGAATGTTCTATAGATGTCTGTTAAGTCCATTTGATTCATTACCTTCATTAATTCTCTTATTTCTCTGTTAGGTTTCTGTCTGATTGACCAGTCCATTGGTGAGAGAGGAGTGTTGAAATCTCCTACTATTAGTGTGTGTGGTTTGATGACTGCCTTGAGTTTTAGTAATGTTTCTTTTACATAAGTGGGTGCTTTTATATTAGGGGTATAGATATTCAGGATTGAGACTTCATCCTGATGAATTGTTCCTGTTATGATTAAAAAGTGTCCCGCTCCATCTCTTCTAATTGATTTTAATTTGAAGTCAACTTTCTTAGAAATTAGTATGGCTACACTTGCTTGTTTCTTAGATCCGTTTGCTTGATAAACCTTTTCCCAGCCCTTCACTTGGAGTAGATGTCTGTCTTTGTAATTGAGGTGTGTTTCTTATAAACAGCAGAATGTTGGATCCTGTTTTCGTATCCAATCTCTTAGCCTGTGCCTCTTTATAGGTGAGTTGAGTCCATTGATATTAAGTGATATTAATGACCAGTGGTTGTTAACTCTGGTCATTTTTCCTTTCTTTCTTTCTTTCTTTCTTTCTTTCTATTTCTTTCTTCTTTCTTTCTTTTCGTAGTAGGGTTTGTGTGTTTCCCTTCTTCAAGTTTTGCTGTTGAAGGGTCATTAGATGTCTGAGTTATTGTGGGCATTGTTGGACTCCTTGGGTTGTGATTTTCTTTCAATTACTTTCTGTAAGGCTGGATTTGTGGCTACATATTGTTTAAATTTGTTTTTATCCTGGAAATTTATGTTTTCTCCATTTATAGTGAATGAAAGCTTGGCTGGGTATAGTAGTCTGGGATTGCATCCATGGTCTCTTAGTTTCTGCAGTACATCTATCCAGGACATTCTGGCTTTCATTGTTTCCATAGAGAAGTCAGGTGTAAGTCTGATAGGTTTACCTTTATAGGTAACTTGACCTTTTTCCTTTGCAGCTCTTAATATTCTTTCTTTATTCTGTATGTTTTGTGTTTTGATTATTATATGACGAGGAGATGTTTTTTATGATCCAGTCGATTCAGTGTTCTGTATGCTTCTTGGACCTTCAAAGGAATATCTTTCTTAAGGTTTGGAAAGTTTTCTTCTATAATTTTATTAAGTATATTTTCTGGACCATTGAGCTGTACTTCTTCTCCTTCTTCTATCCCTATAATTCTTAGGTTTGGTCTTTTTATTGTTTCCCAGATTTCCTGAATGTTTTGTGATGAGAATTTGTTGGTTTTGCTGTTTTCTTTGATCAGTGCGTTTATTTTCTCTATGGTATCTTCAGTGTCTGAGATTCTTTCTTCTATTTCTTGTAATCTGTTGGTAGTACTTGTCTCTGTAGTTCCTGTTCGTTTATCCAGATTTTCCATCTCCATCCTTCCCACAGTTTGTGTTTTCTTTATTACTTCCACTTCATTCTTCAAGTCTTGAACCGTTTCCCTTACCTGTTTGATTACTTTTTTTTGTTTCTCTTGGTTTTCTTGGGTATCTTTGAGAGATTTATTCATTTCCTCTACCTTTTTGTTTGTAATCTCTAATTGAATATGGCAGTTTTTCACCTCCTGTTTAAGGTCCTCTATTATTTTCATATAATTCACTTTTGGGTTGAATTCGTCTAATTCTTCTGGAATAGGGTGTACAATTCTTCTTATTTCGGGATTCCTGGATTCTGGTGATGTCACGTTGCCTTTCAGGCTGTTGGAGGAATTCTTGCATTAGGGCCTGCCCATCTTTTCCTTCAAATGGAGCCAGGAGAGGCCTGGTGTCTTTGTCCAGTCTTTGCTGTGACTAACTCTCTGGGTGTATCTCCTCAGTGTAGGGGCAGGAACTGTTCACTTCCAGATGGACTCCTCAACACCAAAATATGAACGTCTGGTAGTCCAATGACCCGCGGGCAAAACAGCGAATGCAGGGGGTAGGTCGGGGTTGAATAGAACACATGCGACCCTGCAGCACAGGATGGAGGTGCCTGTGCTCACTTTCGGGGTTGTTGAGGCCTGCCCGGTAGGCAGGCACTCACTGCTCTGGGTGGGTAGCCTTAGTGTAGGAACAGGAATCTGTTCCTCAGCAAAGGACCTTGCAGAGAAGGCAGGCTTGTGGGGAGGGGGGGCACATGTGTAGGAAAGAAAGCTCTGCAGCAGGAGCTGTGGGAGGGTGGTTAGAGCTCTCTTCCGGGACAGTCCGCCCCAGGATAGCACACACTCACCCATCCAGATGGAACTTCTCAGCACCTACACGGGGACACCTGGTAGCCCAATGAGCCAGGGACCAAGGGAAGAAGGAGGCAGGCAGGGCGGTTCCAGGAGAGCACAGCAGACCCTGCAGCCCCAGCATCAGGGGTCGGCACTCCCTGGCGGGGACGTTCAGGCCTGCCTGCTAGTCAGGCACTCACTGCTCTGGGTGGATAACCTTAGTGTAGGAGCTGGAAGCTGATCCTCAGCAAAGGACCTTGCAGACAAGGCAGGCTTGGGGGGGGGCGTGTGTAGGAAAGAAAACCCTGCAGCAGGAGCTGGGTGAGGGGGGGTTGTTCTCTCTTCTGCGACAGTCTGCCCCAGGATAGCACACACTCACCTGTCCAGATGGAACTTCTCAGCACCTACACAGGGACACCTGGTAGCCCAAAGAGCCAGGGAGCAAGGGAAGAAGGAGGCAGGCAGGGCAGGTCCAGGAGAGCACAACAGACCCTGCAGCCCCAGCAGCAGGGGCCCGCACTCCTGGCGGGGACCTTGAGACCTGCCTGCTAGTCAGGCACTCACTGCTCTGGGTCTCACTAAAGCTTTTCATGAAATGAATACACTTTCAAAAGAATGTGATTATCTTTCAAAGTAAAACTTCTACAGTGAAAAGGAACACTGATCTCACTTCTAACAATTCTTTGACATGTCGCAAACAATGGCTTCTCTTTCGAGAGAAACACTTGTGCATTTCTTACTAAAGCTTTTAATGAAATGAATTCACTTTCAAAAGTCCGTGATTACCTTTCAAAGTAAAGCTTGTACAGAGAAAAGGAACAGTGATCTCACTTCTAACAATACTTTGACATGTCGCAAACTACTGCTTCTCTTTACCAAGAAACACATGTGCATTTCTAACTAAAGCTTTTCAAGAAATGAATACAGTTAAAAAGAATATGATTCTCTTTCAAAGTAAAGCTTGTACAGAGAAAAGGAACACTGACTGTGGGCCCATATTTCGGTTTGGCACAGTAGCCATTAGCCTGGTCTGAGCTAGGCACATAGCTCTGCAGACAAGCTGTCGCCTCCTTAACAAAAGTCAGGATGTGCTGCTCCTAGTTTCTTTTGTTAGAATGTGGATTACCTGAGGAGAGATGTTGGCTAAAGCTGGTGACTCAAGAGGTTCAGAGGTTCGGTGCTTCCTTCCTTTTGTAACTAAGAGGATGTCTTATAGAGATGCTAATTCATGGCCTACCTGACTGCTAGATGCAGATGTGACCTAAGCCCAGGCACCTGGTTGCCTGGGAGACAGCCTAATGTGTTTCCCCCCACTGAATGTAGATATAAGATGTTCCGAGAATAAAGAATCATGCTGGCCTTTTCCAAGATGACCTTGTAAGCTGTGTCAGTTTTATTCCTCGCGACTCCGTTTCAGCCGGGTTAGGGAATCTATGTTGGACCCACATGGGCTCCGACAACTGACCTCACTTCTAACAAGCCTTTGACAGGTCGCAAAAAACTGCTTTTCTTTACAGAGAAACACATGTGCGTTTCTTACTAAAGCTTTTCAGGAAATGAATACACTTTCAAAAGAACGTGATTATCTTACAAAGTAAAGCTTGTAAAGAGAAAAGGAATACTGATCTCAGTTCTAACAATACTTTGACATGTCACAAACAACTGCTTCTCTATACCAAGAAACACATGTGCGTTTCCAACTAAAGCTTTTCAAGAAATGAATACATTTTCAAAAGAACGTGATTATCTTTCAAAGTAAAGTTTGTACAGAGAAAAGGAACACTGATATCACTTCTAACAAGACTTTGACATGTGACAAACAACTGCTCCTTTTTACCAAGAAACCCATGTGCGTTTCTTACTAAAGCATTTGATGAAATGAATACACTTTCAAAAAACTTGATTGTCTTTCAAAATAAAGCTTCTACAGAGAAAAGGAACAGTGATCTCACTTCTAACAATACTCTGACATGTCGCAAACAATGGCTTCCCTTTAGAGAGAAACATTTGTGCATTTCTTACTAGCTTTTAATGAAATGAATTCACTTTCAAAAGTTCGTGATTATCTTTCAAAGTAAAGCTTGTAGAAAGAAAGGAACACTGATCTCACTTCTAAGAAGACTTTGAAATGTCGCAAACAACTGCTTCTCATTACAGTGAAACACACGTGCGTTTTTTCCTATAGCTTTTCTTGAAATGAATACAGTTTCTAAAGAATGTAATTATCTTTCAAAGTAAAGCTTATACAGAGAAAGGAACACTGATCTGAATTCTAACAATAACTTGACATGTCGCAAACAAGTATTTCTCTTTACAGAGAAAAAATTGTGCATTTCTTATTAAAGCTTTTCATAAATGAATGCACTTTCAAAAGAATGTGATTATCTTTCAAAGTAAAGCTTTTAGAGAGAAATGGTACACTGATCTCACTTCTAACAATACTTTGACATGTCGCAAACAACTTCTTCTCTTTACTAAGAAACACAAGTTCGTTTCTAACTAAAGCTTTTCAAGAAATGAATTCACTTTCCAAGGAACATGATTATCATTCAAAGTAAAGCTTCTACAGAGAAAAGGAATACTGATCTCACTTCAAAAATACTTTGACAAGTCGCAAACAACTGTTTCTCCTTACCAAGAAACACATGTGTGTTTCTTACTAAAACATTTCAAGAAATGAATATACTTTCAAAAGAACGTGATTATCTTTCAAAGTAAAGCTTGTACAGAGAAAAGGAACACTGATTTCACTTCTAACAGTAATTTTACATGGCGCAAACAACTGCTTCTTATTACAGAGAAACACGTACATTTCTTACTAAAGCTTTTAAAGAAATGAAAACACTTTCAAAAGAACGTGCTTATCTTTCAAAGTAAAGCTTGTACAGTGACAAGTAACACTGATCTCCGTTCTAACAATACTTTGACATGTAGCAAACATCGGCTTCTCTTTACCAAGAAACACATATGCATTTCTTACTAAAGCTTTTTTTGAAATATGCTTTCAAAAGAACATGATTATCTTTCAAACTAAAGCTTGGACTGAGAAAAGGAATATTGATCTCACTTCTAACAATATTTTGAAATGTTGCAAACAACTGCTTCTCTTTACCAAGAAACACATGCGCATTTCCAACCAAGGCTTTTCAAGAAATGATTACATTTTCAAAGGAACATGATTATCTTTCAAAGTAAAGCTTCTACAGAGAAAAGGAACACTGATCTTACTTCTAACAATACTTTGACATGTTGCAAACAACTGCTTCTCCTTACCAAGAAACACATGTGCGTTTTTAACTAAACCTTTTCAAGAAATGAATATACTTTAAAAAGAATGTGATTATCTTTCAAAGTAAAGTTTGTACAGAGAAAAGGAACAATGTACTCACATCTAACAGTAATTTGACATGTTGCAAACAACTGCTTCTCTTACAGATAAACACTTGTGAGATTCTTACTAAAGCTATTTATGAAATGAATACATTTTCAAAACAATGGGATTATCTTTCAAATTAAAGCTTCTACAGAGAAAAGGAATACTGATCTCAGTTCTAAGAATACTTTGACATGTCGCAAACTACTGCTTCTCTTTACCAAGGAACGCATGTGGGTTTCCAACAAAAGCTTTTCAAGAAATGAATACATTTTCAAAAGAACGTGATTATCTTTCAAAGCAAAGATTCTACAGAGTAAAGGAACACTGATCTAACTTCTAACAATACTGTGACATGTCACAAACAACGGCTTCTCTTTACAGAGAAACACTTGTGTGTTTCTTACTTAAGCTATTTATGAAATGAATACACTTTCAAAGAATGTGATTATCTTTCAAAGTAAAGCTTCTACAGAGAAATGAATACTGATCACACTTCTAACAAGACTTTGACATGTCAGAAACAACTGCTACTCCTTACCAAGACACACATGAGCATTATTACTAAAGCATTTCTAGAAATGAATGCACTTTCAAAAGATCGTGACTATATTTCAAAATAAAGCTTCCACAGAGAAAATGAACACTTATCTCACTTCTAACAATAATTTGACATGTCGAAAAGAAGTGCTTTTCTTTACAGAGAAACACATGTACGTTTCTTACTAAAGCTTATCATGAAATGAATACACTTTCAAAAGAATATGATTATATTTCAAAGCAAAGCTTCTACAGAGAAAAGGAACACTGATCTCACTTCTAAAAATACTTGACATGTCGGAAACAACTGCTTCTCTTTACAGAGAAACAGATGTGCGTTTCTTCCTAATGCTTTTCATGAAATGAATACAGTTTGAAAAGAACGTGATTATCTTTCAAAGTAAAGCTTTTACAGAGAAAAGGAACACTGATCTCTCTTCTAAAAATACTTTGACATGATGCATAATACGGCCTTTCTTTACAGAGAAACAATTGTGCGTTTCTTACTAAAGTTATATATGAAACTAATACACTTTCAAAAGAACATGATTATCTTTCAAAATAAAGCTTCAACATAGAAAAGGAAAACTGATCTCACTTCTAAGAGTAATTTGACATGTCACAAACTACTGCTTCTCTTTACCAAGGAACACATGTGCGTTTCCAACAAAAGCTTTTCAAGAAATGAATACATTTTCAAAAGAACGTGATTATCTTTCAAAGCAAAGATTCTACAGAGTAAAGGAACACTGATCTAACTTCTAACAATACTTTGACATGTCACAAACAACAGCTTCTCTTTACAGAGAAACACTTGTGTGTTTCTTACTTAAGCTATTTATGAAATGAATACACTTTCAAAGAATGTGATTATCTTTCAAAGTAAAGCTTCTACAGAGAAATGAATACTGATCACACTTCTAACAAGACTTTGACATGTCAGAAACAACTGCTTCTCCTTACCAAGACACACATGAGCATTATTACTAAAGCATTTCTAGAAATGAATGCACTTTCAAAAGAACGTGACTATATTTCAAAATAAAGCTTCCACAGAGAAAATGAACACTGATCTCACTTCTAACAATAATTTGACATGTCGAAAAGAAGTGCTTTTCTTTACAGAGAAACACATGTACGTTTCTTACTAAAGCTTATCATGAAATGAATACACTTTCAAAAGAATATGATTATATTTCAAAGCAAAGCTTCTACAGAGAAAAGGAACACTGATCTCACTTCTAAAAATACTTGACATGTCGGAAACAATTGCTTCTCTTTACAGAGAAACAGATGTGCGTTTCTTCCTAATGCTTTTCATGAAATGAATACACTTTGAAAATAATGTGATTATCTTTCAAAGTAAAGCTTTTACAGAGAAAGGAACACTGATCTCTCTTCTAAAAATACTTTGACATGATGCATAATACGGCCTTTCTTTACAGAGAAACAATTGTGCGTTTCTTACTAAAGCTATATATGAAACTAATACACTTTCAAAAGAACATGATTATCTTTCAAAATAAAGCTTCGACAGAGAAAAGGAAAACTGATCTCACTTCTAACAGTAATTTGACAATTGCAAACATCTGCTTCTCTTTACAGAGAAACACATGTGCGTTTCATACTAAAACTTTTCAAGAAATGAATACACATTCAAAAGAACATGATTATCATTCAAAGCAAAGCTTCTACAGAGGATGGAACACTGATCTCACTTCTAACAAAACTTTGACATTTAGGAAACAATTGAATCTCTTTACCAAGTAACACGTGTGTTTCTTACTAAAGCTAATCCTGAAATGAATACACTTTCAAAAGAATGTGATTATCTCTCAAAGTAAAGCTTCTGCACAGAAAGGAACACTGATCTCTCTTCTAACAATACTTTGACATGTCGCAAAAAATGGCCTCTCTTTAGAGAAACACATGTGCGTTTCTTACTAAAGCTATTTATGAAATGAACACACTTTCAAAAGAATGTGATTTTCTTTCAAAGTAAACCTTCTACAGAGAAAAGGAATACTGATTTCACTTCAAACAATACTTTGAATGTCGTAAACAACTGCTTCTCCTTACCAAGATACACATGTGTGTTTCATGCTAAAGCTTTTCAAGAAATGAATACACTTTCAAAAGAATGTGAATATCTTTCAAAGTAAAGCTTGTACAGAGAAAAGGAATACTGATCTCACTTCTACCAATACTTTAACATGTTCCAAAGAACTGCTTCTCTTTACAGAAAAACACATTTGCTTTTCTTACAAAAGCATTTCATGAAATAAATACACATTCAAAAGAACGTTATTATCTTTCAAAGTAAAACTTCTGCAGAGAAAAGGAAAACTAATCTCACTTCTAACACTAATTTGACATGTCGCAAACATCTGCTTCTCTTTACAGAGAAACACATGTTCGTTTCTTAGTAAAGCTTTTCAAGATATGAATACACTTTCAAAAGAACATGTTTATATTTCAAAACAAAGATTTTACAGAGAAAAGAAACACTGATCTCACTTCTAACAATACTTTGACATGTCGTAAACAATGGCTTCTCTTTACAAAGAAACAGTTGTGCGTTTCTTACTTAAGCTATTTATGAAATGAATACACTTTCAAAGAATGTCATTATCTTTCAAAGTAAAGTTTCGAAAGAGAAATGAATACTGATCTCACTTCTAACAAGGCTTTGACATGTCAGAAACAACTGCCTTTCCTTACCAAGAAACACATGTGTGTTATTACTAAAGCATTTAAAGAAATAAATACACTTTCAAAAGAACATGATTATATTTCAAATTAAAGATTGCACACAGAAAATGACTACTGATCTCACTTCTAACAATACTTTGACATGTCACAAACAACTGCTTCTCTTTACAAAGAAACACATGTGCGTTTCCTACAAAAGTACTTCATGAAATAAATACACTTTCAAAAAAACGTGATTATCTTTCAAAGTAAAGCTTCTATAGAGAAAAGGAACACTGATATCACTTCTAACAGGACGTTGACATGTCGCAAACAACTGTTCTCTTTATCAAGAAACACATGTGTGTTAGTTACTAAAGCTTTTCAGGAAATGAATATACTTTCAAAAGAATGTGATTATCTTTAAAGGAAAGCTTCTACAGAGATAAGGAATATTGACCTCACTTCAAACAATACTTAGACATGTCCTAAACAACAGCTTCTCCTTACCAAGTAACACAAGTGCGTTTCTAACTAAAGCTTTTCAGGAAAGAATACACTTTCAAAAGAACGAGATTATCTTTCAAAATGAAGCTTGTACAGAGAAAAGGAACACTGATCCCACTTCTAACAAACATTTGACATGTCACAAACAACTGATTCTCTTTACAGAGAAAGACATGTGCTTTTCTTACTAAAGCTTTTAATAAAATGAATACACTTTCAAAAGAATGTGGTTATCTTTCAATGTAAAGCTTCTACAGAGAAAGGTACACTGATCTCACTTGTAAAAATACTTTGATATGTTGCAAAGAAATGCTTCCCTTTACAGAGAAAGACATGTGCATTTCTTACTAAGCTATTTATAAAATGAATACACTTTCAAAAGAATGTGATTATCTTTCAAAGTAAACTTGTACAGAGAAAGGTACACTGATCTCACTTCTAACAATACTTTGATGTGCCGCAAACAACTGCTTCTCTTTACCAAGACACACAAGTGCGTTTCTAACTTAAGCTCTCACTTCTAACAATCCTTTGACATGTCCCAAAAAAATTCTTCTCTTTTCAGAGAAATACATGTGCTTTTCTCACTAAAGCATTTCATTAAATTAATACACTTTCAAAAGAACGTGATTATTGTTCATATTCAAGCTTGTACAGAGAAAGGGAACACTGCTCTCACTTCTAATAATCCATTGACATGTCCCAAATGATTCTTCTCTTTACAAAGAAACACATATGTGTTTCTTAGTAAAGCTTTTATGAAATTAATACACTTTCAAAAGAACAAATTATCTTTCAAAGTAAAGCTTCTATGGAGAAAAGGAACAATGGTCTCGCTTTTAACAATGCTTTGACATGTCACAAACAACTGCGTTTTTTTTTGAGAGAAACACATGTGCTTTTCTCACTAAAGCTTCTCATGAAATTAGTACACTTTCAAATAAATGTGATTGTCTTTCAAAGAAAAACTTCTACAGAGAAAAGTAACAATGCTCTCACCTGTAACAATGGTTTCCCAATGCCCAAAGTACTGCTTATCTTTTCAGAGAAACACAAGTGCGTTTCTCATTAAAGCATTTCGTGAAATTAATACACTTTAAAAAGAACGTCATTATCTTTCAAAGTAAAGCTTATACAGAGAAAAGGATTTCAGCTCTCACTTCAAACTATCCTTTGACATGTCCTAAACAACTGCTTCTCTTTTCAGAAAAACACCTGTGTGTTTCTCACTAAAGCTTTTCATGAAATTAATACACTTTCAAAAGAATGTGATTATCTTTCAATGTAAATCTTGTACAGAGAAAAGCCCACTGCTCTCACTTCTAACAATGCTTTGCCATTTCCCTAACAACTGCTTCGCTTTTCAGAGAAATACATGTGCATTCCTCACTAACAGTTTTCATGAAATATATACAATGTCAAAAGAATGTGATGATGTTTCAAAGGATAGCTTGTACAGAGACAAGCCCAATGCTGTCATTTCTAATAATGCTTTCACATGGCTGAAACACCTGCTTTTTTTGTCAGAGAAACACATGTGCCTTTCTCACTAGAGCTTTTTATGAAATTAATACACTTTCAAAAGAACGTGATTATCTTTCAAAGTAAAGCTTGTACAGAGAAAAGAAACTCTACACTCAGTTATATCTATACTTTTACATGTCCCAAACAACTGATTCTCATTTCAGAGAAACACGTGTGCGTTTCTGACTAGAGATGTTTATGAAATTAATACACTTTCAAAAGAACATGATTATGCTTCAAATTCAAGCTTGTATAGAGAAAAAGAACACTGCTATCACTTCTAACAATCCTTTGACATGGCACAAACAACTGCTTCTCTTTTCAGAGAAACACATGTACATTTCTCATTAAAGCTTCTCATGAAATTAGTGCACTTTCAAAAGAATGAGATTATCTTTCAAATTAAAGCTTCTACAGAGAAAACTAACAACGTTCTTGGATCTAACAATGTTTTGACATATCACAAACAACTGCTTCTATTTCAGAGAAACACATGTACGTTTCTCACTAAAGCATTTCGTGAAATTAATACACTTTTAAATGAAAGTCATTATCTTTCCAAGTAAAGTTTGAACTGAGAAAAGGAACTCTACACTCAATTCTAACAATCCTTTGACATGTCCCATACAACTGCTTCACTTTTCAGAAAAACACATGTGCGTTTCTGACTAGAGTGTCTCATTAAATTAAAACACTTTCAAAGAACGTGATTATCTCTCAAAGTAAATCTTGCACAGAGAAAAAGAATAAGGCTCTCACTTCTAACAACCCTTTGAGATGTCCCAAAAATTGATTCTCCTTTCAGAGAACCACATGCATGTTTCTCACTAAAGCTACTCATGGAATTAGTACACTTTTTAAAAGAACAAGATTATCTTTCAACGTAAAGCTTGTTCAGAGAAAAGGATCTCTGCTTTTACTTCTATTCTTTGACATGCCCCAAAAAACTGCTGCTCTTTTCAGAAAAACACTTGTGATTCTCAATAAAGCATTTCATGAAATTTATACACTTTCAAAAGAACGTGATATCTTTCAAAGTAAAGCTTGTACAGAGAAAAGCCCACTGTTCTCACTTCTAACAATGTTTTGCCATTTCTCAAACAATTGCTTCTCTTTTCAGAGAATCACATATGCGTTTCTAACTTAAGCTGTTCATGAAATTCATGCACTATCTAAGAAACTGATTATCTTTCAAAGTTAAGCTTGTACAGAGAAAAAGAACACTGATCTCACGTCTAACAATCCTTTGACATAGCCTAAACAACTGCTTCTTTTTTCAAAGAAACACATGTGTGTTTCTCAGAAGAGATTTTCAGGAAATTAATACATATCCAAAGAACGTGATTATCCTTAAATTCAAGCTTGTACACAGAAAAGGTATTGGCTCTCACTTCTCACAATGATTTGAAATTTCCCGAAACAACTACTTCTCTTTTCAGGGACAAACATGTGCGTTCCTCATTAAAACTTCTCATGAAATTCATACACTTTCAAAGAAAGTGATTATCCTTCAAATTCAGCTTGTACACAAAAAAACGAATGGCTCTTACTTCTAACAATCCTTTTATATTTCCCAAACAAGTGCTTCTCTTTCAGAGAAATACATGTGTGTTTCTTACTAGAGCTTTTCATGAAATTAATACACTTTCAAAAGAGCGTGTGTATCTTTCAAATCATAGCTTATACAGAGAAAAGCAACTCTATACTCAATTCTATCAATATTTTAAATGTCCCAAACAACCGATTCTCTTTTCAGAGAAACACTTGTGTGTTTCTCACTAGAGATTTTCATGAAATTAATACACTTTCAAAAGTACCTGATTATCCTTCAAATTCAAACATGTACACAGAAAAGGTAAAACTCTCACTTCTCAAAATGCTTTGACATTTCACAATACAACTGCTGCCGTTTTCAGAGAAACACATGTGCGTTTCTCACTAAAGCTTCTCATGAAATTCATACAATTTCCAAGAAACTGATTATGCTTCAAATTCAAGCTTGTACACAGAAATGCCAATGGCTCTCTCTTCTAACAATCCTTTTACTTGACCCAAAGAAATGCTTCTCTTTTCTGAAAAACACATGTGCGTTTCTCACTAATAATTTTCATAAAATTAATACACTTTCAAAAGAATGTATTATCTTTCAAAGTAAAGCTTGTACAGAAAAAAGCACACTGCTCTCACTTCAAACAATGTTTTGACATGTCCCAAACAACTGCTTCTCTTTTCAGAGAAACACATATGCATTTCTCACTAAAGCTTCTCATGAAATTAGTACACTTCCAAAGAGCATGATTATCTTTCAAAGTAAAGCTTCTACAGAGAAAAGAAACAATGCTCTCAATTCTAACAGTCCTTTGACATGTCCCAAACAATTGCTTCTCTTTTCAAAAAAACACATGTGCATTTCTCACTAAAGCTTCTCATGAAATTAATACACTATCAAAAGAATGAGATTATCTTTCAAAGTAAAGCTGTACAGAGAATAGCCCACTGTTCTCACTTTTAACAATGCTTTAACATGACTCAAACAATTGCTTCTCTTTCCAGAGAAACACATGTGCGTTTCTCACTAAAGCATTTCATTAAATTAATGCACTTTAAACAGATCGTCATTATCTTTCAAAGTAAAGCTTGTACAGAGAAAAGGATCTCGGCTCTCACTTTGAACTCTCCTTAGACATATCCCAAACAACTGCTTCTCTTCTCAGAAAAACTCTTGTGTTTTTCTCACTAAAGCTTTTCATGAAATTAATACACTTTCAAATGAACGTGATTATCTTTCAAAATAAAGCTTGTACAGAGAAAAGTCCACTGCTCTCACCTCTAACAATGCTTTGCCATGTCCCAAACAATGGCTTCTCTTTTCAGAGAAATACATGTGCGTTCCTCACTAAAGCTTTTCATGAAATATATGCAATTTCAAAACAATGTGATGATGTTTCAAAGGAAAGCTTGTACAGAGTAAAGCCCACTTCTATCATTTCTAACAATGCTTTCACGTGGCTGAAACAACTGCTTTTCTTGTCAGAAAAACACATGTGCATTATTCACTAGAGCTTTTCATGAAATTAATACACTTTGAAAAGAACATGGTTATCTTTCAAAGTAAAGCTTGTACAGAGAAAAGAAACTCTAGACTCGATTCTAACAATACTTTTACATGTCCCAAACAACTGATTCTCATTTCAGAGAAACACGTGTGCGTTTCTGACTAGAGATGTTTATGAAATTAATACACTTTCAAAAGAACATGATTATGCTTCAAATTCAAGCTTGTAAAGAGAAAAGGAACACTGCTCGTGCTTCTAACAATCTTTTGAAATGTCCCAAACAACTACTTCTCTTTTCAGAGAAACACATGTGCATTTCTCAATAAAGCTTCTCATGAAATTAGTACACTTACAAAAGAACGTGATTATCTATCAAAATAAAGCTTTTACAGAGAAAACCAAAACTTCTCTCACTTCTAACAATCCTTTGACATGTCCCAAACAAATGTTTCTCTTTCCAGAGAAACACATGTGCGTTTCTCACTAAATGATACAGAGAAAAGGAACACTGCTCTAACTTCAGCGTGATTATGTTTCAAAGTAAAGCTTTTACAGAGAAAAAGAACAATGCTCTCACTTATAATCCTAGTACTTGAGACCCTGAGATAAGTGTACCATCAAACGGGTTTGTTCAGTTAGACTGTTCAAAACTAAAAATGTCATGTACTGAGAACGCTGGAAGTACAGTGGGCTGGGAAGGTCTCCACATCTCTTGAATTTGTAAAAATTGCCTAATCTGGAAAATGGTCCTCATGCAAGTGATTGTGAATGCTGACATGAGAGAACCCTCAATTATGCAGGTGTGCCTTAAACATCACCATAGGTACCACTGTAAGATAGAGGTAAACGGAGAATTCATGCAGATAGGAAGATGATGACTTAGGGACCAGAGAGATGCACAACATTTGAAGAACATAGTGCTCTTCCATAGGGCCCAGGTTTAGTTCCCAGAGCCTACATGGGTAGCTTACAACCATCTCTAACTCCAGTTCCAGCAGATCTGACACCCTCTTCTGACCTGAGGATATCAGGTACACATGTGGTACACATAAACTTAAAATACACATAAAACTTAAAAAAAAAAAGCTGGGCAGTGATGGCACACACCTTTAATCCCAGCACTCGGGAGGCAGATCTCTGTGAGTTCAAGGCCAGCCTAGTCTACAAAGAGAGTTCCAGGGTAGCCAACACTACAAAGGGAAACCCTATCTTGGAAGAAAAAACACAAACCAACAAACCAAAAGGAAAAAAAGAAAAAAGAAAAGACAGAGAGAGGGGAGAAAAGAGAAGGATGTGGTGGCAATTTATAATTCTAATTTTTGGAGGCAATATTTTGAGTTTGAGGTGAGCTTAGGTTATGTATTATTATGAGCCCTGGATGCTGGGGCCAGAGGATCTTCAATTCAAAACCAGCATGGGATACAAATATAGCCTTAAAAAGGAAGAAAAAAGAGGATGCAGAAAAAAGACAGTAAGAAGATGAAGGTAGAGATTAGAGTGATGTGGACATAAACCCACATAAGCTATCACCCATAAAAGCTGGGAAAAAAAACAGATTCTTCCTGAGTCCTTTGGCAAGCACATATTTATTGACTCTTAGATTACATTTGGAGGTATGAGAGAAAAAAATAATTATTATTTGTTGCGGGACAATTGTATATATTCGGTCAATCATGTTTTATTTTTTCATGTTGTCATTTGTTTATTATATTCATAATCATCTCTGGATACACAAACAGGTAAGGGGTTAGAGGTGGGAAGATTTATGGTCTTTGGGGGGTTTTGTAGGAGTGTTCATAGAAGAATAGGACTCCATTGCATCTGCCTGCAGAAGCAAGCTACGGAATTTCATCATCCCACAAGGCCATCTTCCCTTTTCATCCTAACAATTTAGTACTTGTTTTTATGGAAGCATTGACTATGTCTTCCTCTAATTATAAGAGACTATTGAATCACAGATAATTTAAAATTAGCACATAAAGAAAAGCTACCTGACCCCTATGTGCTTAAATCAAGGTATATATTTACAAAGACAAACATAACCTCTGGAGACAACTCTTGCACGGGTTTTGATCCTACTTCATGTTCTGGCTTTGTGGGAGCATAGACAGTTTGGATGTTCACCTTCCTAGACCTGGATGGAGGGGGGAGGACCTTGGACTTTCCACAGGGCAGGGAACCCTGACTGCTCTTGGGACTGGAGAGGGAGGAGAAGAGGAGTGGGGGGAGGGGGGAGGGCTGGGAGGAGGGGGAGGGAAATGGGAGGCGGGGAGGAGGCAGAAAATTTTTTTCAATAAAAAAAAGAAATGAAAAGTAGATACAAATATATGAGCACACACACATTTGCACACACGCACATGCACACTCACACATGCACACATACACACACACACGGCAGGGGGCACACTGGAGCAACTTAGAAGATAAAGAATTCTCAGAGGGTTGCTTAGAATTTCAACTGATACAACCTCTTCAGCAAAGAACATAAGTGGCTTAGGGAAATGGCAAGACAAAAGAAAATGTATTTGAATGGATGGAAAATAGTCTGTGGGGAGGCAGATGTAGATTCCTTAGTAAGGCTGTAGAGTTCTTCAATCATGTTTTAAATAAACGTTGATTGGCCAGTATCCAGTCAGGAAGTAGAGGTGGGTAAAACAGAAAAGAAGAATTCATTCCTCCCCAGTCCTGTCCCAACCACAGAAGAAGGAAGATGTGATTGCTCAGCTGAACTGAGCCATGTGGCCAACATAGATAAAAATAATGTGTTAGTATAAGTTATAAGAGTTAATAAGAAGCCTGAGTTGATGGGCCAATCAGTTTGTCATTACTATAGACCTCTGTGTGATTTCTTTGGGGATAAATGTCTGTGGGACCTGGTGGGAGGACAGAAACCAGGCAGGATGAAAATGCAGACAATTATTAGTTTGGTTTTTTTTGAGACAGGGTCTCACGATACAACTCTGGAACTCATTTTGTAGACCAGGCTGGCTTCAGCCTCACAGATATCAACCTGCCTCTGCTTCCCACATGCTAGGATTAAAGGTGTGTGCTCCTATGCCTGGTTGAAAGAACTAATACTGAAAACTCATAACTACTACAGAAAGTTATCAAAGAAGGAAAAGATCACATAGCTATTTACAGAGGCCCATAGGACAATCTAAATGATCCCTTAGCTTTGCTTACCTAATCTACTAATTTCCTCATCGAGGCCACTCAGTTTCTTATCTGGGATGGACAAATGTGACTCCAAACTGCTCATGTATGCTTTACACTTTTCAACATCTGACTACAAGGAAGTGTTCAATTTCTTTAATGATAGTAGACGATTCTTGAAGAAAATAAGTACTAAATTAGTTATTTTTACCAAGAAGCATTCTGTATTTTTAAGAAAGCAATATTATTTACACTTACCTTAGAACCAGTCAAAAGAACTAAAAAAAAAAAACAACAAAAAAAAACCTTTGGTATTACTACTGTAACGTAATAATTTAATGAAAGACTTCAATTCCAGATAGGGAAAAACCAAGTATAAAGTAGAAACACAAATACTTAATATCTGATTACTTTTCAGAACAATCTAGGTGCTCCACTAATAAAACCAAGATAAAGTTAGATTCTGTTATCAGGGTTACAAGCAATGCCCGCTTTCACAGGACCTGAATTCAATTTAACAACTCTCTGTATCTTGAGTTCAGATTTGACATCTTCTTCTCTTCTCCACTGGCACAGTGTGAATGTGGTACACAGATATACATGTAGGCAAAATACCCTCACATATTTAAATAAACACCCACATTATCATCTTGCTTTTATAAAATCATGCATATTACAGTATACTCTATATGTATACACTATACCACTGTGTTTTCACTACCTAAACTCAGAACCTCCTGAAAACAATGCTCCTTGCAAGTAAATACCCCAGGGACCCTGTCCAAAGGGTAGTTTGGGCCTTATATAAACAGGCAGGAGTCTTTCATCATATTCTGAGCACCATTAGTCCACGACTGATAGACCACAAGGGAAAACAAAGTACCGCAGATACCACACATGGCTTCACTGAAAGTCTATACTATTTTACCTCTAAGAAGCTTATTTGTTAACCCATTTAAAAACACCTTTCATAAGAAGGTCTTCTCAAACAGGCTCAAAAGTCTAAAGAGTTGTCAAGTAAGTTCAAAAACACGGTTACTAACTTGTTCTTTTTCTCTTTCTTTCTCCAATCTTGCAATCTCTTCATGGAGTGCTTTGTTTTCTGCCTCTAATGACTCCAGCTTGGAGTCATTATATAAATCCTCTGGAAAAGAGCCCAAACACTTCATCAGAATCAACCTACAGCATCCTTCAGGTTTTCAGTACCTTATCCTTTCCCTTCCCCCAATGCAGTAGATACTACCTTCTAAAATAGCAAGTGTTATTTTTACTCCATGGAATAGCTTATGGCCCTCAACCTGCTTCAGCTTTCTTTCATAGCACCTGTTGTTATTTGCCTAATGGTTCCTCATTTAATTATCATTACTTTCTTTCTAACAGAATAAAGTCAAAATTTTCTGTTCTTTATTACTGCATTTTTGGTGCCTGGCACACAGTAGGTATGTAAAAAATATCTGAGTAGATTAATTTATATATTTAATTATATAGAGAAATATTAAATAACTCACTAAATGTTTTCCATATTAGATCACAATGAATTTTCCCTTGTGTGTGTTATGCGTGTTTATGTGGTCATGAGTATGCATGTGTGCATACATAAGTCAGAGGTTACATTGTGACCCTTACTCAGCTGCTTTCATCTAATGTCTTAGATAAGATCTCTCCCTGGTTTGATCAGTTTGGCTGGCTGACACGCTCTAGGGATCTCAAGTCTTGACCTTTCCACCTGCTACACTTGACATTTTTATGTCCATGTGCTCCCTGGACAGATGGAGGATAGTTACAATAGCTGAACTGTTCTCTACTCTTACATCCCTAGTGCATCTTGAGGAATGTTGGTTTTCCCCACTGATCTTTTGTGCCATAGGTGTCAAAGTGATATTCCCCCATCACTACATAACACTGAGAGAAACATAATTTACATGAAAATATAATGACTTGTTAACTTCCTCTAGCCTCCCCCCTCTTTCTTTTTTTCCCCTGAAACAGGGTTTCTCTGTGAAGCCTTGACTCTCCTGGAACTTAGAAAAGAACACCTTTTAGTGAAGAATATAAAAGTATCCTCTTTATATATTGTTTATAGTAATATATAGTACCTTATCATGCTTAATTCCATCTTCTGTTTCTTCTCCACAAGGTGTGCTTTCTTTCTTGGAATGATAAATCTAAACAGTAAACAAACAGCACACTAGATTAGTGGTTTAATAGTTTGTAAAATTCATTCTTTTTTAAAGATTTGTTTATTATATATACAGTGTTCTACAAGGTCAGAAGAGGGCACTGGACTCACTGTAGCTGGAGTTATAGGTAATTAAGAGCTACGTGGTGTGGGTGCGGGGACTCTGGTTCTCGGAAGGGTAGGAAGTTCTCTTAATCAAGTCATCCCACAAGCCCTTTGCTAACATTGTTTTGAGATAGAGTCTTCACCTAACGCTATAGAATGGAACTCCCACCAGGTGAAGGTGGTATTCTCTAACAAAATACTATTTCTGAGCATTGTTCAGGGCACAGGAAATCCAAGCCAGGCCCTAACCAAAACTGATTTTAGAGCTCATGCAACCTTGTTATTTAGTACCTAAAAGAGATGGGGCCATGGTCAAATTGCTGCTATGCAGACAGACTGTGTGCCAAGTGAGCAAAGAGGCACAGTGAAGAATGAGAGAAACTATCAAGCCACTTATAAAATATTATGAAGCAATTTGGGATCAGAAAAAATAACAAATAATGGACAGAGGCCATCAGTCAATATATTATATATGGAGGTGAAGAGAATAATAATATATTCAGAATTGGAGAGAGGGCTCAAATTGTTAAGAGTGCTTGGTGCTTTTCTTGAGGACTCAAGTTCGTATATCTCACAAATGCCTGTGACATTGGTTCTAGTGGACCCAGTGCTCTCTTCTGGCCTCACACAGATTTTCACAAGCACAGATAAGTAAAAATAATATTTTAAAGGAACATTTTCAATTGTTCCTACAACCATTATGTCAGGATCTAATACTTGCTTAGACAAGCTCCCTATACTCTCTTCCATCACCAGCCAGCAGTAACTTCATTGGGGTTGGGCGTGCTGAATTAACAGTCATATGTATGCTAGACCAGCAAACTATCACTGAGCTATTCTTAAGTTCTCTTTTCCTTTTTATCTTGCGACAGGATCTAAGTTGCACAGGCTGGCCTAAACCTCTCTTTGTAGAAGCACTTGTAAGGACAGATACCTGTGATTCTTCTGCCTTAGCTTCCTAATTAGATGAGATTACAGGCCAGAATCACTAAGCCTGGCTTAAAAAGCCATTTTTGAGATAACAGCACATCCACTTCTGTAGGGAAAACACTACCTTTTATCTGAATATATCATAATTATGTAACAAAAAACCTTTCTTTTTAAACAGTGGTAGTAATAGAAAATGATTTAGAATGGGGTAAGATAGTTTATTAAGACTAGTGAGACAAGAAAGTCTTGAAATATCACTACAATTCTCAGCATAGAAATATAGTTAAGAAAACATCAAAACAAATGGAACTTAAAAACATGATACTTGATATTAAGAAAGCTATATCTTACTGAAGAAATAGAGATGAATAAATGAGAAAATCAATACTTCCCCAAATGTTAACGTTAAATATTGTCAAGATGGGAATGTTTCCCTAATGTTTATGAATGCAATTTGAAGCCAATGGAGGAGGGGTAAGCAAAACACAGAATTTTAAATAATATCGATAGGCTGGGAAAATGTTCTGTGGATAAAATGCTTACCATACAAGCATGACGAATTGAGTTTGGAGGCCCAATAACTATTGTGATGGTTTTTTTTATGTTTTAAAAAAGAAAGCTTGCCTGAAGATCAGAGTGCAGAGTAAACCACTAGAAGGCACATACCTTTAATCCCAGGACTAAGGAGAAAGACAGAGGGATCTGTTAGTTCAAGACCACTCTGGGTTACACATGACTGAATGTCTAAAAGAGAAACAGAGCTCCTGCAGAGGTGATCCCACACCTTCAATCCCACCACTAGAGGGGTGGAGACAGGAGTGATAGGGCTAGATGGAGAGAGGAATATAAGAGGGGAGGAGACAAGAGCTCAGAGTATTCTGAGGATTGTTCCTTTAGTCTGAGGAGAGAGCCTGAGGAGGGAGCCCAAGGAGAGGATTGCCCCTTAGGTCTAAGCATTGGTAGAAGTTAAAGTTCTCTCTAGTGCCTGGCCACTCTGTTCTTGGATTGCTCAGCTTACCCTCATAGCTGACTGCAGGTATTTATTTGAATTTGTGCTAAGGGAACCATGTAAAAGCTGAATGTGGAGATGAGCATTTGCAGTTCCAGTAGTAGGAAGTGGAGATAAGTTTTTGTAAATTGATAAGATAAAAGGAAAAAAGTGCTAGCGAGAAGGAGGTAAAAGCATGATATACAGTTTTGGCAACCTGGGCTTGATTCCACATATATGTTGTAGCATGCGTACATGTGCCCATGCACATGCAAATACACAGTAATATCATTATTTTTTGCATCATTGCAAAAGGAAAAAAGGCAATTACTTTTTTTTCCTGCCACGCTTGTAGCTGGCTCCCAGCGCGCGGGAGAAGCAGAAAAAGAAGAAAAAAGAACGACAACAACAAAAACAACGCTGCTTTTCCCCTTGCTGCTGCTCTGCAGCCTCTGCCTCCACTTGTGCAACCAGAGGAGGAGCTGCAATCACCGCAGGGGATCCAAGGTCCAGGTCACACAGGTACTTCACACAGAGGCTTCACACAGGTATAAGCTGATGGTGCTCTGGGTGGCAGAGCTCAGGTGAGCTGCAGTGGTGTTAAGGCCCCTCCCCCTCAGCCCCCCACCCCCATCCCACCGCCACCCCTCCACCCCCCATTCCCTCAACCTCCTCACCCCCCCACCCCGGAGGACACAGAACAATCAGGAGGCCTCCAGACTCTGAGCAGATATGGACCAGGACTCCAGTGCCTGGGCCATGCCCAGAGAGGCTTCAAGCTCGGGACCTGAAACAGGACATCCCTGGACCCCAAGATCCCTTGCAGGAGGCTGCAGGAAGATGCCTGGAGCACCCCAGAGTGCACCAGTTTTCTTCCCTCTCCTTCCCTCCCCTTGCCTCTCATTAAAGACTGGGCCCTTGTGACTTCAACAGCCAAAAAAAAAAAAGATTTATTTGCTATGTATACAGTGTTCTGTCTGCATGTCAGAAGAGGGCATCAGATCTTACAATGGTTATGAGCCACCATGGGGTTGCTGGAATTGAACTCAGGACCTCTGAAAAAGCAGTCAATGCTCTTATCCTCTGTGCCATCTCTCCAGCCCAGGCAATTACTCTTGTGTGAAACTTTGAAGTTCAACTTTAAAAAAAAATAAAAATATAAAAAATAGCAATATTCTTTTTGTCATGTTGTCAGTTATTAAAAATATGAACAACAGACCAGACTCAGTAACCAACTCCAAAATATTATGCTATGACTTTCACATGTGTGCCACAGCATAAGCATGTTTACACATCGCTCACACACACAGAAATAACAAGTTAAAGCCTTCAAAGGCATCATCAGGACTGGGAAGTGCAGTTCAGCTGAAGAGTACCTACACAGAATAAAAGAGGCTCTAACACTAACATGGGGGACCATAAATCTGGGGAATGCAAAGTCAACTCCAAAAACCAACAACAACAACAACAACAAAAAAACAACAACAAAAACCAAACCTGGATATAATGCCAAGGACTGGTGATCCCAGTTAAGACTACCAGTGAAATACAGTTTCTATTCCAAAATGATGAACCAAAACGCCCACTCATCATATCCCAGCCATTCCTTTCTCAAAGGCACAGCAACCTGACAACAAAACCAAACCAAACCCAACAATATGCCTTCCCAAATCATTGGCTCAGTTTGAGACAGAAAGAATTTCATACAAAAAGGTTCAAATAAAATGCTGGATTAAAAGCTGGATGCAGTGGCACATACCTGTAGTTCCAGCTATTTACCAGATTACAGTGGGAAGATTATTTGACCTTTGACCCCAGAGTACAGACTAGGCAACTTGGTGAGATTCACTCACAGAAAAAACCAACCAACCAATCAAAAAAGAAAAGTTTCAAATTAATAGCGAAATCACGTAGCGGGATATAAAACTGAGAAAACAAACAGCTTTAAAATTTCCACATAGGTAGAGTTTGAAACAGTAATGCCTCTCCATAGGCACACAATGCTCACCCATGGCTGTGTAGAGAAGGGCTGTCTCTGCATAGACCAGGCTGTCCCTGTACTCAGAGATCTGCCTACCTCTGCCCCAAGTGCTAGGACTCAAAAAAGTGTGCTATCACATCTGGAGGCTGAGTATTTTTAATTGCTATAAGTTTCCTTGGAGGAAAACTTGTTAATATGTAGAAAAAAGAGGCTGCTACAGATTTACATGGCACTGTTTTACAATAAAAAAAAACATTTGTTTAAAAAAATGTCATACACTCTAAAATAAGTAGGGTAAACATGTCAGGCAACATTAACTTATGTGTTATACTCTTATATGGCTGCAGCACAGGTTTATATCAGCATCACCAGAGATGAGCAATTTTGCAATGGCTCCATCACTAAGTGACAGAAATTAGTTCATATCTGTAATAATCTTATGGGACCACCATGCCATCCATCAGTGACAGAACATCAGCAAGCAAAACATGACTGTACACAATTTTAGAGTAAACAGGACTTTGAAACCAATATCCAGGGCTGAAGTGCACCTCAATGGTAGAGCGACCCATGGTTCAACACCTAATACCAAAGAAAGAAAGAAGGAAAGAAAGAAAGAAAGAAAGAAAGAAAGAAAGAAAGAAAGAAAGCTAGCTATATCCAAAGAAAATGACTTAAAAGTTATCTGTAAGTTGGGAAAATATTCATTCTATATTTCCCTATTTTTTGTGATTAACACTGACTCTATTTTTAAAAAATGACAAAATGAATTTCTCAAAGAAAAATGATGGGTTCATTTTTGTCTAAACTCTAACACCCCAGGAAAACAATTTGTCAAGCAGAGCTTCTCCCTGCTCACCGTTCTTACACTAACAGTTTGAAGAACTTCAAATCAGACGGTGCTTTGAAAGCAGAAACAGGTTTGGAGACAAGTTGCAAAAGTCAGATAGGGAGAGAATAGAAATTCATTGTGAGGAAAAACAAAACAAAACAAAAACTAAACGTTTAAAGGTAAGATTTAAACTATCAATCAAATACCTTGATGCAGTCTATCAGCCATACCAAGGCTGCCAGGATGTTAGGCCAGGTATGAGGGGCTTCCATTGCATAGAGGGAGCTCTTGGACAGTGCAAAGAGATACCTATGAGAAACAGGAAGATAACGAGCAACCGTGTTAGCAAGCATAAAGGCTACAGTAAAAGTGTATTTTAAAGCTACACTGCATGCATACCTGTTTGAAGATATTTGAGTCTACTCTGAAGATCTTATTCATCATTGATTTTTGTGTATTTGTTCACATTACACAGATTACTTTGCACAGTGTTTAACAGCTGAGTATAGGATTCTCCTCAAAAACCTTTTCATTTTCCTACATTCAATGTACTTCTATTAGTACATTAGTCATTATCTGTCACTAAATCTCCTTCCATCCCTGTGTCTCCAAACAAACAGCTTTCCTTCCTCAGTTTCCTGAAGTGTTGGGATCACACATGTGCAGCACCACATCTGATCTGTGCTTGTCTTTCTTTATAATACTTTTAAACTTCATCTCTCTGCTGGTTAGCTTTGTCAACCAGATACAAACTAGAGTCATCTGGAAAGATGGAACCTCAATAAAGGAAAAGTCTCCATTAGGCTGGCCCATGGGCATATCTATGAAGCACTCCCTTAACTCATGACTGATGGGAGAGGGCTAGTCCTCTGTGGGCAGTGCCACCCAAGTAGGTAATACTGGACTGTAGTAGAAAGCAAGCTGAGCAAGCTATGGAGAACGAGTCAGTAAACAGCTTGGCTTCATAGTTCCCACCTCTGCTCCTGCTTGAGTTTCTGCCCTTAATTCCCTTGATGATTAATGTAATAAACTCTTCCCTCTGTTAGTGTCTTTTTTTTGAAAGATTTATTTATCTCCTATGCATACAATGTGCTGGTTGTGAGCCACCATGTAGTTGCTGGTAGTTGAACTGGGGTCCTCTGGAAGAGCAGACAGTGCTCTTAGCCATCTCTCCAGCCCCAGTTTTATTCTGTGTTTTATTCAAGTATCAGGAAATCAAAATAAGATAATCTCATCGTTTTCATCAGACCTTAGTGCTATGGTTTTGCCACTATAAACAATGGTACCCAGGCTGCACTTTATGTTTCCTTGAGACCAGGACTGAGTAGCTTTGGCTGGCCTGGTATTCATCATGTAGATCAGGGTAGCCTTGAATTCAGAGGATCTATTTGCCTTGGCCTTTGGAATTCTGGGATTAAAGGCCATACCAGGCTGTACATTATGTTCCTCATGGTTTGTGCTTTACGTTCTATCACCTAAACTTCTGTTATAATGGACTACTACAGTTTGAATGTTTATTCTGCAGAATTCATGTTGGTAACTTAGTCCCCAGAGTCAGATACTAATGATACAAAGACATGAGACTTCAGGCAGGTGAGAGCCCTATGAACGAATCTATTCCAAAAAAATGGGAGCTTGAAGGCATGGTCTTGTTATAAAGGTAATCCTTTTCTGACACACATGTTCATCTTTTCGGCTTTCCATCCTTTATAACCATGAATTAAGTCAGTCACACGTGTGTGCGTGTGCATGCATGAGTGTATGTCTGTGTGAGAGTGTGTGTATAAATATATGTGTGAAGTCCATAGATCCTCTGTACCAAGTAGTCTACAATATATATATATATATGTGTGTGTGTGTGTGTGTGTGTGTGTATACATATATCATAAATATAAATGTATTGTATATTTAAAATTTATGTATATGGATATTTTGCCTACATATATGCATAACATGTGTATGCCTGGTAGCTGTGGAGGTCAAAAGAGGAATCATTGTATATGACTGTGAGGCACCATATGGGTCCTGAGAGCCTAACCTGAGTCCTCTGGAAGAGCAGACAGTACTCTTAACCACTGAGCCATCTCTTTACCTCAATAACTCCTATATTTACCAATTACCAAGCATTGGCATCTGTTACAGGAACCAAAATGTTGAATATGCTACAATCTATCAATTTTCCTTCTTTTTCAGTACATCATACACATGCTGTTAACAGTGATCGTCCTAAAACTGAACCTACTAATTCAGAGGATTCACAAATTTATAATATGTGTTTCTTCTGTGTTCTGATAAGATCTTAGACTAATAAAAATATTACATACCCAAGGTCTTTAAAATCTTGGAATCTCTTCAAATTTCCTGACAGGAAATTTATACAATGGACATAAGACACTGTAAAGAAATGCAAAAATCTTAAGAAAATCTTTTGTTGATGGGGCTTGAAGAGACATTCTGGATAAACAATATGAATAACAATTTTCTGTAAGAAACTACAATCATTTTTATTAGGCATTGAAAGTTTGGATTAGAAAAAGTATTGGGAGCAAAATCCCTCAAATTAGACAATTTAATAGCTTATATAAATGTTGGATATATTTCTGAATGCTTTACCATGGATAGGTCTTGTAACATGTATTGTTTTAGAGCTGAAAAACATAACAAGTTGCATATTAAGAATATTTTAAGAAGCCAATCAAAAACATTTCCTCTATTAATGTCCTCACTAAGGATAACACTTATGCAACTTCAAGTATTCAATAAACTCGAGCAACACAATGCAAAAATGAAAATATATGATTCCTGCATCACACGGCAATCCATGATCGCAAAATTTCAATGTGTTATCCCGAATACATCACTGGTATCTCTTATGTCTATTTCAATGGTAACTCACAGACTGCTTGACAGGAAATCTCAGGCTCCTTAACTCTCCTCAAAATGTTTCCTTTGGCTTCAAAATCAGGATTCATTCTCTTTTCCTAACGTCTACTTTTCTTGCTTTATGTTTAACCCCATAGTTTAACACCCATTATTGTCTTTCTGGTTCTAATCTCCCTTTCAGTAAAGACAAGCAATCCGTTCCATAACATAATGTAGAGGCTGCTTCCATTCTCAAAATATTTTAGTATCATAAGCATACCTATGTCAGACCCTGTCTTCGTCTCTGCAGCACTAGACGCTAGCCACTCAGCCTTTTCTGGTCCTGCCCTGGCTTCTTTCTAGGATAAGACAGAACTCACTGTTGATAAAATTATATATATATATATGCAGTGAAGAGAAGTCACGCTATGCGATAAGGCTTATATAGGAGGCTTATTGGAAGATGAGAGAGAAGGGACAGAGGAGGCAGAGAGGGGAGCAGACTAGTCCCATGGGGTAAAGAGTGCGGGAGAGAGAGGGAGGTAGAGACAGGAGAAGGGGGAGGTTAGGGGGTAGGTCCACCTGTTACAAGGAACCAGAGCAAATGTGCCCAGAAGTGGCTACAGGTGAAGTGCTCTTAGTGGCTACAGGTGAGGAGGTTTCCTGTCAGGACCCTAAGGACAGGCAGGCCAATGCAGATTCCCAAATACTAACACCAAATAATAACACCCAATTTATTGTTTGTTTGAGCTGGGGACTTTAGCACAATAGGCTGTGCACTGAGTCACATCACTCCTTGTTCGACTGCTTACATTCCACTTAGGTCTTATTCTCAAGCCTTCAGTTTCCCAGACTTTTTCTTCTTACATGGCTTTTCAGAAGCTGCATTACCACAGGAACGCAGTGTTTTAACCTGTCCCTCCCAGGCAGTCCTCCCCTTCTCCCCCTCCCTGCGGAACACCTTGGTCAGCAATCAGCATCCTCTTTTCCCTCTCCAGGCGCTGCCCACACAAACTTACTGATCCCTGAACCCAGAACCTGGCAGATGCCGCCCCAGGTCTCTGATGCCACAGAGTTTCTTAGCAGGAACAGAGTTAACCCCATACCAGCAGTTACCTTTCTCTCTGGTTCTTGACCCCCAGCGCCCACTTCCAGTAAAATGCAAAACTGCTTAGGAAGACACCCACCAATGCCAACCAGGAGCCATTTGGATTTTAAAGTCTCCGCCTGCGTGACGTCAGAAAGCCTCTTGCGAGTACTCTTAAGCAAGAAGGCTATGCCAGTTCCCAGACAGTGGTGGGAAGTCCTAGGGCAAAAGCTTAGATTTCTAAATCTTGCAGCTGTTGTGCCTCTGGCTAGAATTGTAGTTTTGTCCCTAGCAGCCCTTTTGAGTTTCAGTCTTTCCTAGCCATCAGTGTGTCTCCTCATCTGTATTTGAGACAATCAAGTACTTTTGCAGCAGTGCCCAGTTGTTTTCCATAGTATCTTTTATTGTTGTTTTGTTTTGTAAAATATCCCTGGGCCTGGTGAAATGGCTCCATGGGTAAGAGCACTGCCTGCTCTTCCAAAGAAATGGGTTAAATCCCCAGGACCCATAACTATAACTCTAATTTCAGGAGGTCTGATGCCCTCTTCTGGCCTTGGTGGGCACCAGACACACGTGTGGTATACAGACATACATGTAGGCAAAACACTTTATACATAAAATAAAAGTAATAAAGATCTTTTTTAAAAAAATAAAGGCAAATAAAAAGTATTCTTGTACAGTTTTATCAGGACCTAAGTTCTCAAAATTCATTTCAACACTCATCTTAGTTTCAAGATGCCTTAAGAAGTACCAAATTTGCTGGTCAGTGGTGGTACATTCCTTTACTCCCAGTACTCAAGAGGCAGAGGCAGGGGGATCTCTGTGAGTTTGAGAAGAGTCTACAGAAGAAATACAAAATCACTTTAGCTAAGACATTTGAATTGGAAGTATTATCTCTGTTTGACCAAGATCTCCCATATTTTGTCATTACAAGGTCAATTAGTAAGACTATTGTAATAGCTATTGCTTATGCATTAACTACTCCTGGATTCTTTTTATAGAAGACTGAAGTGAGAAAGGATTAATGTTCTACGGGTGCTTAAATAAAGCAAGTTTTCACATACTAGTCCTTCTAAAATCATTCCTCATCAAAGAACTCATTGAAACATTTTTTTTTGTACAAAGTTTAAAAAGTTGAAGTCTACAGTCATCAGGCTGGTAGTCATAGACACACAAAAATCTGACAAGCTTGCTTTCTATGTCTACTTCTGAATGCCACTCAGGATCAAGTGAGATAATTGTATCAGGATTTTAGCTTAGTGATACATGGCGTTAATAAATTAAAATTCATCCTAAGGAATGTAGTGGGAAGAAATGATAATGTAATCAAGTTGAATTTAATTTGCTAGATATTTTATAATGACATTTTAAGTCATAAGCAACTGTAATATACTTTACTATTAGAAACTCTTTTAATTAATGCAGGCCACCTTATTCCCATGTGGTTATGCTGTGGCAGTATCTGTGAAAAATTCTCCAGAGCAGGTAATAGGGATATGTTACATCTCTTTTTATCTTTTTTTTTTCTGAGACAAGCTTGTCTATTTAACAGTCTTGGCTGTGTCCCTTTTTTACCTTTTATGTTAATTCTTTAAAAACAACTACTTCTTTATTTTATTTATTGTATTATCTGTAGTTATAATTTTCCTTTGGGCCACCAAGAAACTCCCAAATAATTTATTATGAATGCTTCTTATTAATTATAAGTGCTTAGTCTTAGCTTAGGCTCGTCCTGCTAGCTTTTTGAACTTAATTTAACCTGTTTCTATTTATCTACATTTTTCCTTGGGGCTTTTTACCTTTCTTTTACTCTGTATGTCTTGGTTTCCTGCTTCCTCCATGTGTGTCTGATTGGCCACTGGTTTCTCCCTGGTATCTCTTTTTCTTTCTTCCTTTCTAAGCCTAAATTCCTCCTGCTACTTAGTTTCCCTGCCTGCAAGTCCTGCCTATACCTCTTTCTTGCTATTGGCCATTTAGCTTTTTGTTAGACTAATCAGGTGCCTTAGGCAGACAAGGTAAAACGGAAACACATTTTTACGTATAATTCAACAAATGCAACACATCTGTACATAGTTATACAAATATTTTGTAACAATGAAACATCATTTCTCCTTTTACTTTTTTCTTCAAACCCGCTCTTATATGCCTCCTTGTTCCCTTTCAAATTCATGGATTTTTCATTAATTTTGTTACATGCATATGTGTATGTAACCTGCCCAATCTGTATGTTACTTGTCTGTATGCTGTCAGGGTTATAATTAGGTTGAAGGGAGATAAATACACAGGGAGAAAGGAGAGCAAAATAATAGTATGGATATGTGAAAAAAATCACAAGGATTCATACTGTTAAGTACCTAAGAAACTATAACACACACATACTTTAATTTAGTATAATGTTATTTGTATGTATGATTCAGGGCTCACCATTTGGTATTGGATAAGCATTTCGTGTACTCTTCCCACAGTAGGACTAAAACTGTTTCTCCACTCCCGGCATTTGTGAGTTCCCTATAGTTCTTTGTGTAGGGCTGGTTGGCCCCTTGTCCCTTTAGCTTGCCTCTTTTCCTTATTCAGCTCATACTTAAGCAGCCATGTTAATAAGATTTTATTGGTGTAGATTCTGACATTCCTAGGAGATACAATGTCACAGCAAACTCCATGATGCTCTGGCTCTTATAATCTATGTGTCCCCTCCTTTACAATGTTTCGTGATACTTACGTGTAGTGATATTTCATTTTTATTTTAATAAAGAAAGTTTAGCTGAAGATCAGAGAGTAAGTGGTAACATACACCTTTAATCTCAGTAGCCACACTAGTTTGCCATAGAAACCTGGCGGTGCACGCCTTTAATCCCAGTGGTGCACATCTTTAATCCCAACCTAAAGAGTGGAATGCAAGACAGGAGGAGAAAGCTCTCAGACACAGTCTCATCACCCTGTTATTTGATTTCTCTGTTAGATTGCCTTCACATATGCATTTATTTCAGGAAGCATCGACTGTATCAATACCCATGCCACTGCACACTACTTCCGTGGCCTTAGTTTTAGCTGTTTCTCCCTGTATACACTCCCTCGTCCCTCTATTTCTCTCCTTGCACATCCCCTCACCAGCCTGTACCTTTCTATTCTATTTCTTCTTTCCTGATGAGATGCTTCTCTCCTCCTTAGTCTGTAACTCTATGCTTAATCTCTGTGATTCTGTATATCCACATGTAAGCTAATACATGCCACATTTGGCTTTCTGTGTCTGGGTACCTCACTCAGGGTGATTTCTCCCCCTAGTTCTACCCATTTACTGTGAATTTAATTCTTTTTAATGGCTGAGTAATATTCCTTTGTGTAAAGGTTCCAATTTTTATTATCCATTCATATTCATGTCTTGAATATGTTATCCAATTTCTGGGCATTATTAATAGAGCAGCAATGGACATGGTTGAGTAAGCGTCTCTGTGGTAGGATGAAGGTTCCTTTGGGTAAATGCCCAAGAGTGATAGAGCTGGATCACGAGGTAGATCAGTTCCCATCTCTCTAAGGTAAATCCACACTCATTTCCATAGTGACTGTATGAGTCTGCACTCCTACCAGCAGTGGATGAGTGTACCCCTTATTCTATGTCCTTGCCAGCAGGAACTGTCACTCGTATTATTGATCCTAGGGATTCTGACAGGTGTAAAATGGACTCTGAAAGCAGACTTGGTTTGCATTTCACTAATGACTGAGAATGTTGAACATTTAAGTCTTTCTCAGCCACTTAAGATTCCCTATTGAGAATTCTCTGTTTAAAAATTCCCAGTTTTAATTGAGTCATTTGTTTTCTTGATATCTAGCCTTTTGAGTTCTTTATACATTTTGTTTGAGTTTTTTTGTAGAATTTTGGATATTAGCCCTCTATTGGGTGTGTAGTTGATAAAAAATATTTTACCATTCTGTAAGCTGCCACTTTGTCTGAATGATGGGATCTTTTGTCATGCAGAAGCTTTTCAGTTTCATGAGATCCCATTTATTAATTGTTGAAATTAGTGTCTGTGTTAATAGTGTTCTGCTCAGAAAGTCTTTTCCTATGTCATTGATTTCAGGGATCTTCCCTTCTTTTTCTTCTGTTAGGTTCAAGATATCTGGTTTTAGGTTGAGGTCTGTGTGGGAATTCCTTTCCATTAAATATTTTTTGGGATGTGGGGGTGTGTCAGCAATAGGGTGGCTTCTGTGTGCTGACATGATCTCTTATAAGGGAGAGAATGGTCTCCCATGTATTTCTGGTTTCTTCATCAAAGATCAGGAGTCCGTAGGCACTTGAATTACACCTGACTTCTCAGTGGAAACCATGAAAGCCAGAATGTCTTAGATAGATGTGCTGCCAACACTAAGAGACCATGAAGGCAATCCCAGAGTACTATTCACAGCAAAGCTTGCATTCACCATCAATGGAGAAAAAAGATATTCCAGGACAAAAACAGATTTAAATAATAGGTAGCCACAAACCCAGCCTTACAGAAACTATTAGAAGGCAAAGCACAAACCAAGGAAGCTAAGAACACCCATAATAACACAGACATCTGACAACTCTCCACCACCACAACTCAAAGAAGGGAAACACACAAACTAGAACTCAAAGCATACATCAAACCCCACACTCTAATAGTAGGTTTCAACACTCCTCTCTCACCAATGGACAGGCTAAACAGACAGAAACTTAATGGAGCAATAAGAGATATCACAGATGTAGTGAAACAAATGAAATTAATAGACATCTATAGAACATTCCACCCAACAGAAAAGAAAATACCTTCTTCTCAGCATCTCATGGAACCTTCTCAAAAATTGATCACATAATCAGTAACAAAGCAAACATTCACAGATACAAAAGAAAATGTAGTAACCAGCTGTGTACTATTGGATTACCATGGAATAATGCTAGAATTCAACAACAATTCTACCCCCAGAATGCCTACAAACTCATGAAAACTGAACAGTCAACTACTCTCCAGAAGATGACATCAGATACCTTAGAATTAGAAATATAAGGGATTGTGAGCTGCCATATGGGTGCTGTTAACTGAACCTTTGTCCTCTGCAAGAGCGGCAAGTGCTCTTAATCATGGATTCATCATCCCAGCCCTAGCAGGTACTTCATTTTTTCCCTTAAACCCAGATGTCATTAGGAAAGATCCTTTTACAGATGGTGCTGAGAAAACTGGGTATGTACCTGTAGAAGAATGAAATCTGGTCGAGTCTCAAACTACATGAAACATTGAAAATAGATCAGAGACTTCATGTGAAGACAGGACATGCTGAAACTGCAGGGAAGACACATCAACTATGTCCCGTGTCAACAATCATCCTATGCAGAGGTAGGAACTTCTGAATGGACTGTGACAGCAGAGAACACAACCCAAGGACTGACACATGGATTATAGCAAACTAAAAACCTGCCTAACAATGGAAGGAACCTCACAACTGAAGAGACAGCTTACAGATTTGAGAAATCATTGCCAACTCTGTATCGCATAGGGTTCTATTATGTAAAAACAGCCAAGATTAAACCAAATCCAATCCATACATGAGGTAATGAGGTGAGCAGACAGTCCTCAAAGGAAGAAATAGAAATGGCAAATAATATTTGATGATGGGTTCAACATCCTAAGCCATCAGGGAAAGGTGAAATTAAAATGATTTATACTCTCACCTTACTAGCTCAGAATGACTTTCATCAAGAAAACAGAACAACAGATGCTGGCAGGAATTTGAGGAAAGAGGAAACTACTCACTGCTTGTGAGCATAAATTGCAGCTACTGAGGAAATCAGTAAGTAGGTTTGTCAAAAATGAGAAAGTGGTGGGACAGATGTCTCAGGGAAAAGCACTGGCTCCTCTTACAGAGGAACTGGGTTTGGTTCCCAGCACCCACTTGGTGGCTCAGAACCATCTATAACTCCAGTTCCAGGGAATCCCTTTCTGGCCTCCACAGTCACCACGGATGTAGACATATATTGCAGGAAAAATATTCACACACATAAAAATAAAAGATAAACAAATCTTTGAGGACGACAACCAAAACTATCACATGATCTGCCTATATGCCTCAGTGATAAAGAGCACTTCTTGTTCTTCCAGAGGACCAGCATTTGATTCCCAACACTCAAACCAGGCAGTTCACAACCACCTGTAACACAAGCCCCAGGAGGGTCTGATGTCTCTCATCTCTGTGGTCACACACACACACACACACACACACACCCACACACACACATACACAGATTTAAAAGTAAAAAAATGACATTTGTAGGAAAATGGGTGAAATTTCAATTCAGAATGTTAGCTGAAATAAACTGCGTTCAGATAAGCACTATGTTTTCTCTCATGTGTGTAGCCTTGATTGAAGTTTCTATGTGTGAGTGGGTCGGTGTCCATGTGTGGATGACTCATGAAACTAGAGAACTGTGAGAGGGAAAAAGAGACCTGAAGGATTAGGGTACAGGAACACTGACAGAAGATAATGCAATATTGTACTGGGAGAGCAGAAATTAGGTTGTTGTGGGCAATGGAAAAACAGCAAGAATGGGACAGAGGGGAGGGCAAGGCAAAGGCCAGAGGGCAGGGTGTGGAAGAAGAAAACATGTGTAAAAATGCCATTATGAAATCTACTACTTTGTAGCTAACTTAATAATCTTGTAATGGGAAATACTTGTTCCTGTAGCCATCGTCCCACTTGAAATGGAGTCCATGGGGCAGGTGTTGTGCTATATTAGTTCAGACATCTATTACAGTACCAGGCATATGGTCATGCGTAAAGCATTTGCTGAGCCAGTTGTTGCCATGCATGCATCTAATTCCAGCATTTAGAGGACTAAGGAAGGCCCAAAGATTCTGGCTAGAGACTCACCTAATCTGAGCAAGACCTTATCTTAAATAATAATTGCCTATTTGCCAAATACATTTTGATAGCAATTATTGAGCTTTGTATATTATGTCTGTCGGTGATTGGTTTGATTTTATTATGATGCCTATAAGTTGTTGTACACGCATATAGTAGCCTCTTGATAATTGTGTTTATTTTCTATGACAACTCTCATGTTTAAAAACCATTAGACATTTAATTATTTGAAAGCATTCATCTGTAAAATAATTTGTTAATAAAATCTTTTTTGAGAGTTAATATTTGATTTTTTCTGGTTATTTTGACTTTTCCATTTTGATATTTTATTGTTTATGCTGTAATCCCTCTTAATATCTATTTTCTAAAATTTAGAAAGGTTTTTGCTATACATACCAGGGTAACCTTGGACTTGTTATGTAGCTCAGGCTAACCTTGAACTCAAGATTCTCCTCTCAGCTTCCAGAGTGCTGGGATTACTGGCATGCACCACCATGTCTTGCTCAATTATTTTTAAAATAAATTATGTGTCTAGGTGTTTTGTAAACTTTGTACATCATGTGCACACAATGTTCAAGTAGGCCAGAAGAGGGCATCAGATCCAGGGGACTGGAGTTACTGAGGGTTGTGATTGACCAAGCAGGTGCTGGCAATGAACACAGGCCCTTTGGAAGAACAAGTGCTCTTAACTGCTGAGCTACCTCTTCAGCCTCTCGTCAATTATTATGTACATGTATATTTATGCATATAAACATCTTCACTGCATGTAAGCATGTGTGTTGTGTGCTCCTAGATGAGAAGAACTGCAGTTACAGATGGTTTGAGTTTCTGTGTGAGTGCCAGAAATTGAATTCAGGTCCTCTGCAAGAGCAAACAGTTTTCTTAATCACAGAAAAAACCCTCCAGTCCTACATACATATAGTTTTTCTTTTCTTTTATTCTTCTTTTTTTTTGAGTCATGAGTTTACATAGCCCAGAACAATGGATTCTCCTGCTTTCCAAATCTGGGATTATAGGTATGTCCTACTGCACAAATATTTAGATCATCAACTCTTTTGGTTTTATGGGACAGGGTTTCTTTGTGTAGGCTTGGCTGTCTTGGAGCTCACTCTGTAGCCCAGGCTGGCCTCTAACGCATAGAGCTCTTCCTGCCTCTGGCTCCTGCTTGCTGGGATTAAAGGCATGTGCTCCCACCACTACCACCACCGGGCTTCATCAACTTTTTCTTCCTTCATTTCTTTTCCTTCCTTCCTTCCTTCCTTCCTTCCTTCCTTCCTTCCTTCCTTCCTTCCTTCCTTCCTTCCTTCCTTTTTCTCTTTAAAAACTTATTGTTATTTATATTAGTACTCTACCTGCACGTCCAACTTTATGTCAGACGAGGACATGGGATCACACTATAGACAGTTGTGAGCCAGTATGTGGTTACTGGGAACTGAACTCAGCACCTCTGGAAGAGTAAGCAGTGTTCTTAGATGCTGAGCCACCTCTTCAGACCCTCATCAACATTTTCTTATAGACTGATTTTTGTTTAAATTTTTCATGACTCAAACTAACTTGCACTGTTACTAAACATAGACCATTTTTCATTTTAAGATTTCTTGGCTGTTATGTATTTTAGATAGGGTCTTACTATGTGACCCTGCCTGACCTGGAACTTGCAATCCCCCCAGTGTCTGATAACAAAGTGCTGGAATTGCTGATACAAGGCACACTCCTGACCTCTCTTTTATTGAGGAAGGGAAAAGGGTCTTCCTAGTAAAAAGTAGTTGTTTTGTTTTGTTCTTTTTGGTAGTACTGGGAATTGAGCCCAGGTCTGAAGCCACAAGCTAAAAAAGTACTTTACCACAGGGCCATGTTTGTCATGTCAAATGCCATAGAAATTGTTAACGGTGAAAACAACTTTGTGTGGATTACTTGAATAGCTATTTTTGTAAAACTGTGGGTTTTACTTATACATTGCTTTTAAAAAAACAATAAAACTGGGTGCTAGTGGCTCACACCTTTAATCCCAGCAAATCCCAGCACTCCTGAGCCAGAGGCAGGCAGATGTCTGTGAGTTCAAGGCCAGCCTGGTCTACAGAGTGAGTTCCACTGACAGCCAGAGCTAGACAGAGAAACCCTGTCTCAGACAAACCAGAATTTAAACCACACTGCAAAATCACTCAAATCAGACAATTTAATACCTTATATAGATGTTGGATATTTTTCTGAATAAATACTTTATCATGGATAGGTCTTGTATCCTTTATTTTTTTAGAACTTGAAAACATACCAAGTTGCATATTAAGAAGGCAATCAAAAACATTTCCTTCTGTGTTCAAGTCTGCATTATTTCAAGGCTATCCATCACACACACAAACACACACACACACATCGTAACAACAGCATCAAACATTAGTCTTTAAGCTTTAAATAACTAAAGACAAAGCATTCCTTAAAGCAGGAGAGCATACCATGAAGTTACAGCAGTTTTAGGTATAAAATATGGGGGGAATGAAATGTACTTCTGTGACAGGGATATATCTCAGTGTTTTGTTCAGCTTGTGCTCAATCCTCAGCACCACAAATAACAAACCAAATTTCCTTGTGCATGACATTATCAACACATATATTATCCTTAAAGGTGTGTTTCAGGCCCATAGATCTTCTGTACCAAGTAGTCTAAAGGCCTGTTCAATAACCTAAACACTTTCGTCTCTATTTATGCCCCTATAACTGCTCCCTTTTTTGTACTCCCTTGTTTGCCATTGTGCCTTAAGGGAAAGTTGTCACCGAGTATCAAGAGTTAATATGCATGAAGAACTTAAGAGCAGTTGACCTATATGAACACTCAATAAATATTCAGAACTACTTGTAAAGGAGAGTCTGCCATTATCTCCATTAAAAAAGTGAAAAGTTCTATTTTATATTCTATGTATATTTTGTTTGTATAGGCATATCCACACATGCACAAGAGTGCCTATGGAGGTCACAAAAGGGCAGCAGATCTCCTTGAGCTGGAGTCACAGGCAGTTGCGACCTGCCCAATGTGGGTACTAGGAACTGAATTTGGGTCCTGTGGTAGAATAGGAACGACTCTAAACCACTGAGCAATCTCCCAGTATCTCCACTCTTTTTCTTTCTTTTTTTGGAAGACAGGTTTTCTGTGTAGCTCTGGTTGTCTTGGAATTTGTCTGTAGACCAGGCTGGCCTCAAACCCAGAGATTAGACTGCCTCCGTTTAATTAAATACGTGCACCACCGCTCAACCTATCCCCATTCTTATACGCAAGGGATTCAAAGTACAAAAAGGTGAGGTCATACCCCAGGTCATACAAATAACAGACTGTTTCCTGTCAATCTGTATCAAACTTCCACACCTCCAATCCAGACAACTGCTGATCTAGACTAGACATGTTCTCCAAGGTATGTATATCTAGGTATCACTACATCAAAACTAAGATGTTGTTTGTTCTTCTCATGCTCATCCTTTCATGCATACATTGCTACCTAGAGACTGGCTGCTAGGACAGTCTGAATGCAGCAGCAGAATAGATTCTAACTGTCTTTCATTAGTCAGATATTAAAGGGATCTGACGTTAAAAGGGGAGACCATGTTTTGCTGCCCAATGAAATTGTTTTGCATTGGAAATATTTTAACTTTATTACATTTATTATTGTGTGTGTGTGTGTGTGTGTGAGAGAGAGAGAGAGAGAGAGAGAGAGAGAGAGAGAGACAGAAAGAGAGCGAGCAGCTGGTGGTCAGTAGCTGCTGATGCAGCAGGTTCTCTTCTACCATGTGGGTCTGGGGATTGAAAGCAGGTGTTTGGGTTTGTTGATAAGTGCCGCTACCTGCTGAGTCATCTTGCTTACCCAGATTTTTTTTTAAATTAAAATCATTGTAGGTGGTGGTGGCACGCACCTTTAATCTGAGCACTTTGGAAGCACAGAAAGGTATATCCCAAAGTTCGATGCTAACCTGGTCTACAGAGTGAATGCCAGGAAAACTAGGGCTGCATCGAGAAATCTTGTCTCCAAAACAAACCAAAACAAACAAAGAAGCAAATAAATAAATAAAACCATTTTAGTTTTGAAACCTTATAATAAGATTGTTATTTTAAATTGAGTTTATATTGACATTTTCTTAGTTTAATTGCTAATATAATTAATACTGCCAGACTTAGACAGTAAAACCAAAGCTCTCTGAAGGAATTACTAACCTTTGGAGAGTGAGCGACTCAAGTGTGGAACTAGAGAAGACCCACTTTCACCATCTGATTCTACAGTTTCTGAGAACTAGGTACAGAACATGGCAGCATGCAGCTGAGATCCATAGTTGGAGGCACTTACGCTTGACGGGTATAAAGGTCTGGTTCGTCGAGGTCCTGAGATCTTAATTCCTGTGTGGAGAGGCAGTCAGCACCACCGGTGGAAATGGAACTGCGCTTCATGCTCAGAACCTAATTCATGATTTCAATATCAGAAAAATGTTCCAGATGCAAGTGGATCATTAAGCAATAATTGTCACTTTTATTCTGAAGTAGAAGAGTAACTAAGTTTATTCCTTTACGATAATATTTTCCCTGTGTGCTGTATATGTTTGTCATGTATACTTAAGTCCTCACTAAAGATAACACCTATGCAACTTCAAGTATTCAATACACTCGAGCAAGACAATGCAAAAATGAACATATATGATTCCTGCATCACACGGCAATCCATGATCGCAAAATTTCAATGTGTTATCCCGAATACATCACTGGTATCTCTTATGTCTATTTCAATGGTAACTCACAGACTGCTTGACAAGAAATCTCAGGCTCCTTAACTCTCCTCAAAATGTTTCCTTTGGCTTCAAAATCAGGATTCATTCTCTTTTCCTAACATCTACTTTTCTTGCTTTATGTTTAACCCCATAGTTTAACACCCATTATTGTCTTTCTGGTTCTAATCTCCCTTTCAGTAAAGACAAGCAATCCGTTCCATAACATAATGTAGAGGCTGCTTCCATTCTCAAAATATTTTAGTATCATAAGCATACCTATGTCAGACCCTGTCTTAGTCTCTGCAGCACTAGACGCTAGCCACTCAGCCTTTTCTGGTCCTGCCCTGGCTTCTTTCTAGGATAAGACAGAACTCACTGTTGATAAAATTATATATATATATGCAGTGAAGAGAAGTCACGCTATGCGATAAGGCTTATATAGGAGGCTTATTGGAAGATGAGAGAGAAGGGACAGAGGAGGCAGAGAGGGGAGCAGACTAGTCCCATGGGGTAAAGAGTGCGGGAGAGAGAGGGAGGTAGAGACAGGAGAAGGGGGAGGTTAGGGGGTAGGTCCACCTGTTACAAGGAACCAGAGCAAATGTGCCCAGAAGTGGCTACAGGTGAAGTGCTCTTAGTGGCTACAGGTGAGGAGGTTTCCTGTCAGGACCCTAAGGACAGGCAGGCCAATGCAGATTCCCAAATACTAACACCAAATAATAACACCCAATTTATTGTTTGTTTGAGCTGGGGACTTTAGCACAATAGGCTGTGCACTGAGTCACATCACTCCTTGTTCGACTGCTTACATTCCACTTAGGTCTTATTCTCAAGCCTTCAGTTTCCCAGACTTTTTCTTCTTACATGGCTTTTCAGAAGCTGCATTACCACAGGAACGCAGTGTTTTAACCTGTCCCTCCCAGGCAGTCCTCCCCTTCTCCCCCTCCCTGCGGAACACCTTGGTCAGCAATCAGCATCCTCTTTTCCCTCTCCAGGCGCTGCCCACACAAACTTACTGATCCCTGAACCCAGAACCTGGCAGATGCCGCCCCAGGTCTCTGATGCCACAGAGTTTCTTAGCAGGAACAGAGTTAACCCCATGCCAGCAATTACCTTTCTCTCTGGTTCTTGACCCCCAGCGCCCACTTCCAGTAAAATGCACAACTGCTTAGGAAGACACCCACCAATGCCAACCAAGAGCCATTTGGATTTTAAAGTCTCCGCCTGCGTGACGTCAGAAAGCCTCTTGCGAGTACTCTTAAGCAAGAAGGCTATGCCAGTTCCCAGACAGTGGTGGGAAGTCCTAGGGCAAAAGCTTAGATTTCTAAATCTTGCAGCTGTTGTGCCTCTGGCTAGAATTGTAGTTTTGTCCCTAGCAGCCCTTTTGAGTTTCAGTCTTTCCTAGCCATCAGTGTGTCTCCTCATCTGTATTTGAGACAATCAAGTACTTTTGCAGCAGTGCCCAGTTGTTTTCCATAGTATCTTTTATTGTTGTTTTGTTTTGTAAAATATCCCTGGGCCTGGTGAAATGGCTCCATGGGTAAGAGCACTGCCTGCTCTTCCAAAGAAATGGGTTAAATCCCCAGGACCCATAACTATAACTCTAATTTCAGGAGGTCTGATGCCCTCTTCTGGCTTTGGTGGGCACCAGACACACGTGTGGTATACAGACATACATGTAGGCAAAACACTTTATACATAAAATAAAAATAATAAAGATCTTTTTTAAAAAAAATAAAGGCAAATAAAAAGTATTCTTGTACAGTTTTATCAGGACCTAAGTTCTCAAAATTCATTTCAACACTCATCTTAGTTTCAAGATGCCTTAAGAAGTACCAAATTTGCTGGTCAGTGGTGGTACATTCCTTTACTCCCAGTACTCAAGAGGCAGAGGCAGGGGGATCTCTGTGAGTTTGAGAAGAGTCTACAGAAGAAATACAAAATCACTTTAGCTAAGACATTTGAATTGGAAGTATTATCTCTGTTTGACCAAGATCTCCCATATTTTGTCATTACAAGGTCAATTAGTAAGACTATTGTAATAGCTATTGCTTATGCATTAACTACTCCTGGATTCTTTTTATAGAAGACTGAAGTGAGAAAGGATTAATGTTCTACGGGTGCTTAAATAAAGCAAGTTTTCACATACTAGTCCTTCTAAAATCATTCCTCATCAAAGAACTCATTGAAACATTTTTTTTTGTACAAAGTTTAAAAAGTTGAAGTCTACAGTCATCAGGCTGGTAGTCATAGACACACAAAAATCTGACAAGCTTGCTTTCTATGTCTACTTCTGAATGCCACTCAGGATCAAGTGAGATAATTGTATCAGGATTTTAGCTTAGTGATACATGGCGTTAATAAATTAAAATTCATCCTAAGGAATGTAGTGGGAAGAAATGATAATGTAATCAAGTTGAATTTAATTTGCTAGATATTTTATAATGACATTTTAAGTCATAAGCAACTGTAATATACTTTACTATTAGAAACTCTTTTAATTAATGCAGGCCACCTTATTCCCATGTGGTTATGCTGTGGCAGTATCTGTGAAAAATTCTCCAGAGCAGGTAATAGGGATATGTTACATCTCTTTTTATCTTTTTTTTTCTGAGACAAGCTTGTCTATTTAACAGTCTTGGCTGTGTCCCTTTTTTACCTTTTATGTTAATTCTTTAAAAACAACTACTTCTTTATTTTATTTATTGTATTATCTGTAGTTATAATTTTCCTTTGGGCCACCAAGAAACTCCCAAATAATTTATTATGAATGCTTCTTATTAATTATAAGTGCTTAGTCTTAGCTTAGGCTCGTCCTGCTAGCTTTTTGAACTTAATTTAACCTGTTTCTATTCATCTACATTTTTCCTTGGGGCTTTTTACCTTTATGTCATTCTGTATGTCTTGCTTTCCTGTTTCCTCCATGTGTGTCTGACTGGCCACTGGTTTCTCCCTGGTATCTCTTTTTCTTTCTTCCTTTCTAAGCCTAAATTCCTCCTGCTACTTAGTTTCCCTGCCTGCAAGTCCTGCCTATACCTCTTTCTTGCTATTGGCCATTTAGCTTTTTGTTAGACTAATCAGGTGCTTTAGGCAGACAAGGTAAAACAGCAACACATTTTTACATATTATTCAACAAATGCAACACATCTGTACATAGTTATACAAATATTTTGTAACAATGAAACATCATTTCTCCTTTTACTTTTTTTCTTTAAACCCCCTCTTATATGCCTCCTTGTTCCCTTTCAAATTCATGGATTTTTCATTAATTTTGTTACATGCATATGTGTATGTAACCTGCCCAATCTGTATGTTACTTGTCTGTATGCTGTCAGGGTTATAATTAGGTTGAAGGGAGATAAATACACAGGGAGAAAGGAGAGCAAAATAATATTATGGATATGTGAAAAAAAATCACAAGTATTCATACTGTTAAGTACCTAAGAAACTATAACACACACATACTTTAATTTAGTATAATGTTATTTGTATGTATGATTCAGGGCTCACCATTTGGTATTGGATAAGCATTTCGTGTACTCTTCCCACAGTAGGACTAAAACTGTTTCTCCACTCCTGGCATTTGTGAGTTCCCTATAGTTCTTTGTGTAGGGCTGGTTGGCCCCTTGTCCCTTTAGCTTGCCTCTTGTCCTTATTCAGCTCATATTTAAGCAGCCATGTTAATAAGATTTTATTGGTGTAGATTCTGACATTCCTAGGAGATACAATGTCACAGCAAACTCCGTGATGCTCTGGCTCTTTTATACTATGTTTCCCCTCCTTTACAGTGTTTCGTGAGCCTTACGTGTAGTGATATTTCATTTGTATTTTAATAAAGAAAGTTAAGCTGAAGATCAGAGAGTAGGTGGTAGCACACACCTTTAATCTCAGTAGCCACACTAGTTTGCCATAGAAACCTGGCGGTGCACGCCTTTAATCCCAGTGGTGCACATCTTTAATCCTAACCAAAACAAAGGAATGCAAGACATAAGGAGAAAGCTCTCAGACACAGTCTCATCACCCTGTTATTTGATTTCTCTGTTCGAATGCCTTCACATATGCATTTATTTCAGGAAGCATCTACTGTATCAATACCCATGCCACTGCACACTACTTCAATGGCCTCAGTTTTAGCTGTTTCTCCCTGTATACACTCCCTCGTCCCTCTCTTTCTCTCCTTGCACCTCCCCTCACCAGCCTGTACCTTTCTATTCTATTTCTTCTTTCCTGATGAGATGTGTCTCTCCTCCTTAGTCTGTTCCTCTATGCTTAATCTCTGTGATTCTGTATATCCACATGTAAGCTAATACATGCCACATTTGGCTTTCTGTGTCTGGGTACCTCACTCAGGGTGATTCCCCCCCTAGTTCTACCCATTTACTGTGAATTTAATTATTTTTAAAGGCTGAGTAATATTCATTTGTGTAAAGGTTCCAATTTTTATTATCCATTCATATTCATGTCTTGAATATGTTATCCAATTTCTGGGCATTATTAATAGAGCAGCAATGGACATGGTTGAGTAAGCGTCTCTGTGGTAGGATGAAGTTTCCTTTTTGTAAATGCCCAAGAGTGATAGAGCTGGATCACGAGGTAGATCAGTTCCCATCTCTCTAAGGTAAATCCACACTCATTTCCATAGTGACTGTATGAGTCTGCACTGCTACCAGCAGTGGATGAGTGTACCCCTTATTCTATGTCCTTGCCAGCAGGAACTGTCACTCGTGTTATTGATCCTAGGGATTCTGACAGGTGTAAAATGGACTCTCAAAGCAGACTTGGTTTGCATTTCACTAAGGACTGAGAATGTTGAACATTTAAGTCTTTCTCAGCCACTTAAGATTCCCTATTCAGAATTCTCTGTTTAGATCTATACCCCAGTTTTAATTGAGTTATTTGTTTTCTTGATATCTAGCCTTTTGAGTTCTTTATACATTTTGTTTGAGTTTTTTTTATATAATTTTGGATATTAGCCCTCTATTAGGTGTGTAGTTGATAAAAAATATTTTACCATTCTGTAAGCTGCCACTTGTCTGTATTATGGGATTTTTGCCATGCAGAAGCTTTTCAGTTTCATGAGATCCCATTTATTAATTGTTGAAATTAGTGTCTGTGTTAATAGTGTTCTGCTCAGAAAGTCTTTTCCTATGTCATTGATTTCAGGGATCTTCGCTTCTTTTTCTTCTGTTAGGTTCAAGATATCTGGTTTTAGGTTGAGGTCTGTGTGGGAATTCCTTTCCACCAAATTTATTTTGGGAGGTGGAGTGTGTCAGCAATAGGGTGGCTTCTTTGTGCTGACATGATCTCTTATAAGGGAGAGGAATGATCTTCCATGTATTTCTGGTTTCCTCATCAAAGATCAGGTGTCTGTAGGTGCTTGAATTACACCTGACTTCTCAACGGAAACCATGAAAGCCAGAATGTCTTGGATAGATGTGCTGGCAGACACTAAGAGACCATGGAGGCAAGCCCAGAGTACTATTCCCAGCAAAGCTTGCATTCAACGTCAATGGAGAAAAAAGATATTCCAGGACAAAAACAGATTTAAACAATAGGTAGCCACAAACCCAGCCTTACAGAAACTACTAGAAGGCAAAGCACAAACCAAGGACGCCAACAACTCCCATAATAACACAGACATCTGACAACTCTCCACCACCACAACTCAAAGAAGGGAAACACACAAACACTACCACCAAAAAAAATAAATAAAAATAACCGGAGTTGACATCCACTGGCCATTAATATCCCTCAATATCAAATGGACCTAAGAAACAAGCCAGTGTGGCTATACACAAGTTCTTTCCCCAAGCTCAGGCAGTTTTTAGACAAGCAAGGGTCTCCATTCATTCTCTTTGAGGAACTCTCAGGCCCTGACACTAACACCTGACTGGTGCCTATTGTCAAGGCCAATGGTACACTCCTCAGCCCCTCCCTGACCTGACCTGACCTGAGAAGCCACATCCCAACCCAGTTCACAGGCTCCTCTTTATCTAACTAACTAACTAACTTACTATACAGCATAAAATGTGGAATCTCTTCTCAATGAAATGCTGTTGGCAGCCATTCGATGAATTTATTCTCAGATCAGATCAGATCCTGTCCAGCAGGGGTGTCTTCTTTCAATTTTTCTTCTTCTTTTGTTTGTTGCAGTCAGTCTAGATGTGCTGGTCTATGGTGTGTGTGTGTGTGTGTGTGTGTGTATGTGTATGTGTCTGAGAGAGAGAGAGAGAGAGAGAGAGAGAGAAAGAGAGAGAAACGGAATTGCTATTTATTTGAAGAGTTTTAATGATTTAATATTCAGCGATTTCCAGCCTTATTTACCAGCACATTTATTATTACCAGTGACCACCTTCCTCTGAAAACATTGGAACCCCCCATCTGTACATGTCATGCACGTGTGTGTGTGTGTGTGTGTGTGTGTGTGTGTGTCAAATTCCATTTCAGGAGCTGCTTTGCTGACACTCACCCAGCACCAGTGAGATGGAGGCCACCATTTTCTTAGCCAGTTATGTTTCAGGACAGTCAGGAGACAGAAAGAAAGTAGGAAGGAAGGAAGGAAAGAAGGAAGGAAGGAAGGAAGGAAATAAATGATGTACATTCCCGACGAAAAAAAATTAAGTAAATTTTAAAAAGTAAAAAAATAATTAAGAAAGTAAGTAAATATATACATAAAAGTAGACAAATAAGCAAACAAAGAATAAATAAATGAATAAAATATTATTATTTAATTGAAACTTTCAATAAGTAAATAAATGAGTCAGGCTGGGCAAATAAATAAACAGATATATGAAAGAAGATAAGGAAGTGAAGGAATAAATGAACAAATAAATAAGTAAGTAAGTAAGTAAATAACTAAGTGGGTCATTTTTTAAAGAAATAAGTAAATGAGATGGGCTGAACAGATAGATAAGTAAGTAAGCAAGCAAAGAAATACACAAGAAGTCATTGCTCGATCAATCAATCAATCAGTAAGCAAGCAAGCAAGCAATAATGAAAAAAATGAGACACATCCATTAATCCATAAAAGACAAAACATGGAAATAAACATGTAAACTGGTCAACCCACCCACGTTCACTCTGACTCTAAGATTATAAGATACACATTGTGAGACATTGACCCCTCCCATGTGTCACATTCTGAGGCAGTGACCCCCTCCCATGTGTCACATTCTTAGTCAGTGACCCCCTCCCATGTGTCACATTCTGAGGCAGTGCTGCCCCCTCACATGTGTCACATTCTGAGGCAGTGACCCCCTCCCATGTGTCACATTCTTAGTCAGTGACCCCCTCCCATGTGTCACATTCTGAGGCAGTGCTGCCCCCTCACATGTGTCACATTCTGAGGCAGTGGCACCCACAAAGGGGAAGAGTAAGTCCAAAGGAATCTCAAACCTGGAGCCAGGATTGGGGTGTTTTTGAGCAAAGAGGAGATGACTTTTGAGTGACAGGTAAGGGCCTCGTACTGTTGCTGACCTAGTCATTTTCCTGTGATCAGAAGACACCTCTGGGCTCTGGAATCAGGTTGATCTACTCTGGACTGATCGCAGCAATTACAGAGCTTCAGAGGACAATGGAAGAACAAGCTTGCTGGCTGCAGCTCAGAGAGGGTGCCATAAATGGATCTGGAATTTAAGCTTGCAGGATGATTCTTTAAGGTTCCAACTTAAAAATATAAAACCATGAATGCATGAGTGGATGGTGTTGGGCTCAATACCACATTCAAATACTTAAAGCATAATAGGCACACACAGTGTCAAGTTGGGAGCATAGGCCCCAGTCCCTCACATCTGTCCCAGTCCCAAGGCCTGGTCTGGACTCCAAATCCCAGCAGGCCAGGTCCTGACCCCATCCCCAGGGTACTTAAGTGATCTCCAGAAAGAGGAACATTTGGTCTCCCTTTCTTCCTCTCAGGGGCTGTATTCCTGCAGCTTCCAGGTTCCCACTTGGGGCCATCTGAGAGCGCAGATCTGCTATTAAACCTGGATATTTCTCTTTTTTTCTTTTCTTTTTTTTTTTCTTTTTTGGATTTTCCGAGACTGGGTTTCTCCATAGCTTTTGGTTCCTATCCTGGAACTAGCTCTTGTAGACCAGGCGGACCTCGAACTCACAGAGATCCGCCTGCCTCTGCCTCTCGAGTGCTGGGATTAAATGCGTGTGCCACCACCATCTGGCTAAACCTGGTATTTCTTAATTTGGCTTGTTTTGATTTAACTTGATTGGGAATTTTTGCATCGCCAGAGAGCTTGCTTTACACAGTTCAAAGCCAGTTCCACTTTTCCCCCTGTAAGCCTCTTACCAAAATCTTTTTAAATTGAGCCTGCTTTGTTCATTTGTATCAGACAGACTCAATTTAAAAAGATGTTTGTATATATATATATGTGCCCATGGTTTTTGGTCTCTGCACTTTCACCCCTCCCTTCCCTTAGTAGCCAGTCTCTCAAAGCACCATGCTACCAGAGGCACTGGCCCCTCCCCCACTCCCTCAAGCCCACACTTCCCAACCCCCTCCTATGGAGCTACATTCTTTCCCCTTGCTTTCCCAATTTGGAGGTTCAACTTCCACCTTTCCCTTCCCCTACCACCTCACTGCTCCACTGCTGAACTCCCTCTTTACACTGGGCTAGCCCCTCCCATGCTCCCTTTTCTCTTCCAAATCTCCCTCAGGTAGAAAAGCAGCTAGGTTTCTTTTCTACTAATCATTCTGTTTCCTCAGTCGGTACCAGATATTAGGAAAGAGTTAAAAAAAGTTGAGGATGGTCCCCAAACTCCTATATGGGAATTGGAGAATATGGCCTTTAAAGTTTTTAATGCCCGAGAGGAATCAGCTGAGTCTTCCCGACAGACAAAGCTACAACAATCTACAGGCCCAGGTCTTAGCAGCTGCCCTAAGGTCACAGGAAGGGGGACAAGGGAAGCCAACCACGGGGCTCTATCAAAGGTGGTCTAAATGGTCAAATGGCACGATATTGCCCTACAGCTGCTCTGAGGTTGTGCCCTATCTGCCAGCAACCCAGACACTGGAAATCACAATGCCCCTGTGCGGGCTTGTCCTCTAGGCCATGCCATGGAGGTCTGGCCTCATCACCATTGGCAAGTGAAACTCTGCCAGCCTTCAAATGTCTCAGCCTTGCAGAGGATTGACGCTGCCCAGACTTGGTATATCCCGTAACCCTCTCCTAGCCTAGGGTCATGCTACAAGTGGTGGGTAAATCCATTATTTTTATTTTCACTTGGGCCTTTAGTTTCCCTCACCAATTTCAGCTATGGGGGTAGACAGGACCTGTTCCTCCCCACCTAAAACTCTGCCACTGCCCTACATTCTTGTAGGACAATTATATCCTTAGCCACTTCCCCAAAGCTTTGTTCCACTTCTTGGAGTCCCTTTTAACCCCGCCCATCTCCAAGATTCTATTTTACAGCCTCATTCCTCCTGCCAGACGTGTGCCCAGGCCAACCCACAAGGAGTTCTCCACATACACCAGCTGCAGGGACACCAACCAGGCAAAGATTGGCAGGTTAATTTCACTTAAATGCCTACTCATGAAAAAACTTCGTTATCTCTTAATACTTGTGGACACTTTTACAAGGTGGATAAAAGCATTTCCAGTCTCCAGGGAAACAGCAGATGTGGTGGAGCTCAACATCTCCTGGACAATGGGACTCATCAAACAACAACTGAGCAAGCTTTCCATTGAACTCAGGTTATCTTGGCCCTCGCCTCAGGGCCAACCGGCATTCCCCTATGGGCCTTAGCCCCTTTGGGCTGCTTTATGGCAGGCCCTTTCTCCTTAACCATCACCTTCCAGTTCAAACTCCTCCACTGGTGGGGTACCTACCCTACCTCTCCCTTTTAAGGTCCCTTCTCCATTCACACGCTGACAGTTGTCTTCCTGCCACCACACCAGTGGACCCTAATGCCCCTAAACCTGCCCTGCTCTCCCCAGGGCACAGAGTACCCCTCAAACAGTTAACTCCTAGGTCTCTTGAACCTCGATGGACAGGACCTCACATGGTAATCCTCACCACACCCTCAGCTGCCAAGCTCTTGGGACACCCATGCTGGTACCATCTCTCCAGGCTCAAGCGGGCACCTACTCAAGACACTTGGTCTGTCCAGCAGACAAGACGCTCCACCCTCCATTTTTCCAGGATGCCACAATGAAGGGCCTACCTGCTCCTCATCCTGGCACACTCATCTTTAGCAATAACAAGTTTTTTTTTCCCTAGACACCTGCCTTCTCCTCTCCCCCAAGGAACAGATGCCTGCCTTCTCCGGGATGACACTTCATGGGATGCCTTTCCAGCCACACCTCTTGCTAAACATGGACACCTGGCTCTCCCCTTCCCCACACTGCCCCATGCCTGCAGGAAGTAGCCAGATTTGAGTCTATGCCCTTTTTTCCCCAAAGAGCCCTATGGAAGGTAAGTGCCACTTGGCCACAGACCTGGAGTCCTGCCCAGGGAACTTACAGCCTACCTGGATTGTACTCTGCCTCATTTTCTTTTTTTAGGATCCTTGACAGCCTTGTAGGAGCCAGAAAAGACTTTTTTTTTTTGGGTTTTTCGAGACAGGGTTTCTCTGTGGCTTTGTAGCCTGTCCTGGAACTAGCTCTTGTAGACCAGGCTGGTCTCGAACTCAGAGATCCGCCTGCCTCTGCCTCCTGAGTGCTGGGATTAAAGGCGTGCGCCACCACCGCCCGGCTAGAAAAGACTTTTAAAGGCCTGTAAGAGAACCAAGCTCATGGATATCATGGCACAAGTGAGAAATGAGAGGTGGAGGGAACTCTGGCAGTTGACAGTCTTTCCTTCTGGGTGTCACTGATGTAAAATGTTGGGTTTTGACAATTTGGCAAGACATGTTCTTATGAGCAGTATTCTTTCCCATATGTCAATTATGTGTCCACAGAGTTTAGAGAGAAAGGAACTCGCCCACACTGAGATTTGGGCTTTGGAAAGATAATCTGACAGTGTGTTTTGTTTTGTCTTGACTCACTTTCTTCCTTACTCCCTTTCTCTGTCCTTAACAAACCTTCATTGGCTGTGTGTGTGTGTATGTGTGTGTGTGTGTCTGAGAGAGTGAGAGAGAGAGAGAGAGAGAGAGAGAGAGAGAGAGAGAGAGAGAGAGAGAGAGAGATGGGGGAATATTTCTGGGGATGGATCCCAATGCCTGTGTTTGCTCTCTAACAGATACACACCATTTAGCTTCACTTCCAAACTCTCACATACTGGAATCATGTATTTTTTCCAACCAGCAAGGATTTCAGACTGGCCAACCATGGTATGCACAAATGGAGACTGGTGACGGTTCTTGTGGGAGTGATGACCTGTCGCGGCCCCCCTTGTCCAGCAAGGATGACGCGACCACCAGAGCTCTTCTCACTGCAGTTTATTCCAGGACTTTATTCACAGCAATCTTTTCCCTTCTCTTTCTCTCCTTCGCTCTTCCTCTCTCCCCCAGCCCTTAAGTAGGCCTGGGCCGCCAACCCCAGATTGCCAGGTGGGCACTGCCCATAGGTCCATGCATATGCAAGCAGCTGACAATCATTGCGTGATAATAGCATAAGTCAGGCTTTAGCCATAGGAGTTTATTATCACCGAGAGCACTCGCTTTTGGGATTGCGGAGGGCGGGAGCCAGCACCATCAGGTGCAACTCCACGCAGCTCTCTACATTGCCATCAGGTGTGGCTTCATGCAGCTCACTACAGTTCCCCCTTTTTGTTTTGTAAAGCTACAGGCAAGAGTAGAGGTCTGATCTCTGTTAAAAATGGAACATGTGCTAGTGTCCGTCCAGGTGTCATTCACCCAGAGAACACTAGACCTGTCCGGTGTCTTTTTGCAGAGGTGGGAGTTAGACACCAACCCACATGCAATCAGACTTGCTCTTCTTGAGGTTGATGTATGCTTACCTCAAGTGCAGTGCGCAAGCCTCGCATCCTGTGCTCGCTTCTATCTCTTTTAAGATATAGCCAAACTTGGGGAGACTGTCCTGCTTCAATGACCGTGAAGGCCTGAATGATCATAACTGCATTGCAATGCTGTGAAACCCTTACGTGACAGACGCACCACAGGCATACCAGGGAGGCAAGCACCATTAAGCCTGTTAGGGCTCCTACTCCCGCCCACTCCTTCAGATGATCCATGGAGTGATCCAGGAGGATAGTCCTTCTGCCAGGCTGGTATCCATGCGTGTGGAATCTGCAGTCGCAATCGTCATCTGCAGCTTTTCCAGTTGTTTTCGAATTCACCAGACCAATTACCTAAAAGATATCTAGACAATTCTTTAGACAGATTAGCTGCATGAGTCATATTGAATGCTGGTCACACACAGCCCTGGATGGATAGAAATGTCTGACAGACTAGGGTATGGATTTGCCTCTCTTAACATACCCCAGCTGCCATACCCCCGTGGCACATTCATTCTTGTCAGCTGAGTGCATGGAAGACACCTTCTCCCTCGTGCACCTCTTTGGCTTCCCTAGCAGCTCAGCTGATCTTGCTTCTGCTAAGTGACCATATGCTGTATTCTCATGAGTTGTCTGATCTTACACAGGATTTAAAGATAAATGCCCATGACAACAGGTGTTGAGATTGCCAGCAGTAGGGTTCCTAATCACCATTAGACCCAACCTCCCATTTGGGCTATGGTATTCTACCAACCCTTTGGCTAAAACAGTACCCACAGGTACCTGCTCTTACAATAGGGCAGTCTCTTGATTTAAATTCTCTCTGTTGCAGACTCTTCAGTGGTGTGCAGAGCCTGAAACTGCCATTGCCTTTTCCTTGTCCCGCGGCTACGCTGCGTTCTCGGGCAGCCCTGTGGCGTCTGTGCTCCAGCTTGTCTCAGCTCCAGCACTTGTTGCTTTGCTGATACTCTTAGCACTGCTGTGGCATCCGCCAGGCTAGGCACCGACTGCTGAGGCAATGTGCCTTCCACCACAGCCACCTAGCAAAGCTCTGCTCCAGCTGCCTTCTAGCCCCAGCTGCATTCGTTCTGGGTCCAGACTGGTGCATGGAGTGGAGCAGAACTCAGGGAAGCAGGCTTGCTGCTCTGCAACCATTGAAGGGTCCCCACTTACACGTTTTAGGGAATTTGGGCGTTGTCAGTCTGTCTGGCTACTTCCTGCTGAGCGGGGACGTTGCATTCTTAAGGGTATTTACTGCAATTTACTGCCATTTTCCAGCTGCGCTCGGACGCAGGTCGCAGCAGCGGGGGAGAGGCAGAGACTCTACCTCCCCACCGAGCTGGAAGGTGGAGGTGTGGCAGCGCAGAACAGCCCTGGTTGTGCTGTGCTTCTATGCCCTGAGGCACACGCTGGGAGTGGCTTAGCATTCTGGCCTTGTTGGTCCTCAAGGCAGGTCCTGGGTATTTGCAGGTTTGCAGACCCTCAGCGCTGCTTGGCCTTGGAGCTGCAGCTGCTCACACTCTACTGCAAACTCAGGAGGTCTCGGTAATTCAAACCACATGAATCTAACTCCCTTCCTTAGCGTACCTTGCTCAGTGGCAAAATTCAGATCTCTACTAAGCTTGTCCCAGGATGACACATTAAGATTGCCAGAGACGGCAAACCAAGGAGCAATTGTGTCACATTCAGTCAAAAACCTTTCCAATGCGCTCCTTAACAGCTCGTTAAGAGCCAGAAAATTCAGGTGTGATGTTGAAGTGCCCATTCTAAAATCCCATTCTTTTCTTTTCACTTTAAACCGTCCACTTTGGTCGTGGCTCTCACTTTGATCCCTCTGCTATAGTCACAGCTCTCATTACCCCCACTCTCCCTTCTACTGGCGAGAGCAGAAAACCCGCTTTTTTCGCGGATCCCCAGCCTTTACCTGAGGATTATCCGGTGCACCCCCTGACTGCAGTAAGTTCTGGGCTCGACGGAGAGAGGTTTGGAGGTTCCCCGTACGCGGCACCACTTGTCTTGTCCCCGTACGGGCCACCAACTGTCGCGTCCACCCTCGTCCAGCAAGGATGACGCGACCACCGGAGCTCTTCTCACTGCACTTTTATTCAGGACCTTTCGACAATTGTAAAATCTCTCTCTCTCTCTCTCTGGGCAAACCTCTCACAGCCCTTAAGTAGGCCTGGGCTGCCAACCTCAGATTGCCAGGTGGGCACTGCTCATAGGTCCACGCATATGCAAGCAGCTGACAATCATTGCGTGATAATAGCATAAGTCAGGCTTTAGCCATAGGAGTTGATTATCACCGAGAGCACTCGCTTTTGGGATCGCGGAGGGCGGGAGCCAGCACCATCAGGTGCAACTCCACGCAGCTCTCTACATTGCCATCAGGTGTGGCTTCATGCAGCTCACTACAATGACCCATATCAGGGGGCTTGGAAAATGCACTTGTTGTCTGGTCAGAGACACCATTGCGCTACCACATACCACTGACAGGCCAAGCCACTAAGGATACCTTCCTGGAACTCATGAGTGCACGTTGTGGAAGCTACCCTGGCACTAAGCCTCTCCACATGCTGCAATGGAGATGGCTTGGAAGGAAACTAAGGCCATGCTCCTATTCCTACATCAGATGTCTCTGAGGTGAAAAATAGGGACCTGGAAGGGCTTTTCAAACAGCAGAGCTCAGAGCCTGCTGACTTTTCACAGGCATCGGCCTGAAGAAGGAAAGCAAGCCACAGCCAGGTCCTCTCTCCTGATCTCTCCAGCCTTGGAGTGTGTGAGCTCTTTGAATCTCCCTCATGATGCCCCTTTCCTTGCTGGTACAGATGTCTTAGGCAGTGCCTACCTTGCCTAGTCTGATTCCTTCCCACATGTTTCATCCACACTTCCCTAGACTCCCATCGGGTTACACACCACAGATGTTTTGGCCTAGCTATTCATGGAGGCTTGCTGACATCATGGCATGACTGATGGCTGACTATGAACACCTGCCTATGGCTTCTGGCACATTCAGCGGGTAGACACATTACAAGTGTACAGCTCCAGAGGGAAAGGTACACTGACTTGTTGGGAAGCCAGGCTATACCTGCAAGTATTACAGATCTGAGGGAAAAGTATCCTGACTTGTCAGGGAGTCAGGCTGTACCTACAGCAGTGAAGGGAGGTGTCCTTGACACCTACAGCTGTGAGAAAAAAGGAATCCTACTTGACGGGTAGTCAGGCTATACCTAAATCTGGGGTATGGTGAGGGATGGTCTCCCCATCAGATGTAGCAAATCCTACAGCTCTCTTAGAGTGCACTGGTACAGCTGAGCTCTGCTCCAACCTTCCAAGAGAGCTTCCCAGCTGAGGTATATAGCAGAAATTCTAATTATTCTTAATAAATAAAATCCAGAGTCATATATTAAGGGATGAAAGCTAAAGGATCAGAACATTGCTGCCAGTCACTAAAGAGATGTTTTACCTCTACCAATGTTCAAACCAAAGGGGCAATCTTGTCCTCAGACTGTCTCCTCAGACTGCCTTGAGATCCTGTCTCTTCCCATCTTATATTCCTCTCTCCTCCCAGCTGTATCGCTCCTGTCTCCACCTCCCTGTGCTGGGATTAAAGGCGTGTGATCATAAGTGCTGGGATCACCTTTGTGTGTGGTCTGTTTCTCGTTTAGACAGATTCAATTTTGTGTATCCCTGAGTGGCCTTGAACTCACAGAAATCCATCTGCCACTGTCTCCTGAGTTCTGGGATTAAAGGTTAGTGCCACCACTGCCTGACCTCTAGGGGCTTAGCTCTGCACTCTGATCTTCAGGCAAGCTTTCGTTAAAACACAAACTAAGTATCACTACAGAAGTATCCATTTCTTCTGCTCTGCTCCCCTAAGGGAACATCTCAGCAGAGGTATCCATTTCCTCTCAGCTCTGGCCCAAGATATTACTTCTGCTTCCCTGAAAATAAGAGACACCTGCAGGAATGCAGCAGTCTCCTCCGAATCCAGTGAAAAGTTGTTACTCACCTGGCCTGAGAACTGTTTCTGCTCAGCTTCTTCTTCTGGTTACTATAGAACAGGGTCACTATGAGCTGATAGACAGGCAGTGCTGGCTGAGCATTGGGAGGGAAACAAGCCTTCCACACACAGCAGCATCATGCTATCCCTCTACAGCTGTCAGCACCAAGCCTTCCAGAGAGGCTGGGTTTACTTTCTCAGGGTCACACAGCACTAGGTGTGTCAGACCAGGGCCCACACACTCACCTTAGGGTCATTCTGACTGCCTCCTTCCTTCCTCCAGTACTGTCTCTGTGTTTTCTTTTGGGTAGAAGGGACTCAGGGGACAGATAAAGCATACATATGCAGAGTGGAGGTGGTATTGGGGCTGTTTTCTGCAGGTGTCCAACCCTTTTCAGAGGACCCAAGTGACTTGCTGGTGTAGCCCCTATAGATGGGAAAGCTGTGGATACACAACCTTGTTTTCAGCTCTTGTAGGCCACTCAAGAAGATCCTTCTTCCTGCTGCCTGTTTGGGTGGTTGCAACTTGAGCCTGATCAGGAGCCAGCCTGTGGCAGAGCAAGACAGGTCTGGTTCCTCTCCCGGGAGCAATGACAGAGGAAGGGTCTGACTCAGGTCTCGGTTCCAGACTATGGTTGAGCGGGGCTAGCTGGGGCCCTGGAGAGAGATGACAAGCAAAACCCTAGAAGCTACAGTCTGCAGTGTAAAGTCCTGATTTGCATCAAAAGCCACCAAACAGGAGGAGGCAGGAGGGGAAAGTCCAGCCCCTGGGATGCATCTCTGGCACTGGCTGAAGGACTCTGGCTCAGCTTCTTCCCCAGAAGTCCATGTGTCTGGAGAATGGAAACCTGAGCTGCTTTTGGTTCTCAAAACCAGTGGAGCAAAGCATGGTGGGTCTCACCTGTAACTCCAACACTTAAAAGGCTGAGGCAGGAGGACTGCTATGAATTCAAGGACAGCCTGGACTACAAGATGAAGAGTGAATGAAAGCACACAAAAGCTGCTGGGCACACACCTGTCATCCCAGTGCTCAGAAGGCTGAGGAAGAAGCCGAAGGACAGTGTTTCAGGTCAGCATTTCCAGCTCAGACTAAACTATTTAGCATAAATTTGTTAAAACCAAATCAAACTAACTAATGTGCTTCCTCTCTCCTCCCACAGCAACAGTACATGAAACTGCTTCAGCAACAGGGCACACTTAGAGAATACTGAGCCTTGTTACACCTGAGGAAAGTTTCCTTGACAAAGTGAGTTCAGAACGCAGGGCCAGTCTCTTGCTCATGTTTTTCCCCATGGCCAAAAATGGTGCTAATGGCTATGGGTAGGTCACCACATGGTTCCCGCCACAATGGGGAAAATCTCTGAGAAAGACTGGCGGGTGTAGTCTAAGTCAACTGTCTGCTTTGGACGGTTCCATCTGGTCAGGATTCCAGGTCCGGGAAACTTGACCAGGATAGCATTGCTGAATCCTCTAGGAAAGTGGGACAGAGCAAAGCAGGTAAGCTAACCCTCCCTGTAACAGCTATTACACTCCCAATAAAACAGTAACCAGGGATTTCCCAGGCAACTCCCATGTGGTGGACAGAAGCCAAGTTTGCAAACTGGGGAGTGAAAATGTGGGAAGGTAAAGCATTAGCAACAAAATGCAGGGTGTTTTAACCTCAAGGATCAAAGGTAACAGGAAGGTAGTAATGCCAGCAAACAGTGCCACTAATGGACCCAGCTGAGATGGCTCAGAATGTTGAGGATGGGCAATATTGAAAGAGATATAAGAGGCAGGTTAGGACCTGGGTGAACATGGTGCAGAGGGCACAGGGTCTGCAGCAGTTGCCCCTACCAGGGGGAGGGACTAGGTACTTGGCAGTGGCAAGAAGGGGTGGAGTCCTCTTTCTTGCTTTACACATTCACAAATCTGTTTAAACACATCTCCATCCTGTCTCACAGCAAGCCCCAGGAACACAGTTGAGTCTTCCAACCATGGTGCCACCACACTGGACCAGGACAGCTACAGCGACACATGCACTATGCACACATGCACACAAACACACAGTGGCTGGAATTCCATCAGCTACACTATAATTTCAACCTCTGTAAGCATCAGACACCTTGACCAATGACCAAAATGACCAGCCTCAGCCACACTGACCACCTCACCCAAATGTCAGGATACACAGGAGGCAGAGGCAGTCCACATAGGGAGGAATGCCAAGACATACACAGAGCAGCACTGTGCACTCTGGAAGGTTTCTTTCCACTATGGTGCTCCACAGTAGGCAGCTCTCTCTGGTCCCCATCAGCAGTTCAGCCTTCAGTCCAGTACCAGGGCAGAAAGGGCATTCAGGTCTTTCATGTATGGATGAGCTACCAGGGTCTGGTTGATCTTCAGCTTTTGCTCAGAGTCAGGGAAGATCTTCAGCAGTGCTTCCCTCGGGTCACTGGTATCTGTGGAAGATCTCTGTGCTGACATGAGAGAGTTCTGCTGTATTCTGGGAACAGTAGCCAGGGGTGTAAAGTGTGGCTGCTGAGGAAGCCAAGAGCCTGAAGAGGCTCCCTGGCTCTGGGATGGAGGCCAGTGGCTGGTGTTGGTTACTTGGGTTGTGGGGCTCCAGAACGAGCCCACATTTGGCAGGGCATTGAGTAGCAGTGCATGTGTCTATAGATGAAGTGACCATGGTGAGAACGGCAGGGAGAAACCCTGTAAAGCACATATGGCTGACACTGAGGGTCTGGATGCTAGGTAGTTCCATGTTTTCTGAAGGCCAGAGAGCCAAGGGGATGTAAAATCGGCCCCCATAGAGTGGCCTATAGGGCACCTGGTCCATTTCCAGACCAATGAGGGAACAAGAGCTCCTGGGATGGACAGTCCCTCCCAAGCCTACTGTCTGAGGGTGGGCCATGGTGGTTGGTTCTGCAATGCTCCTGCTCTTCTGGGGGGGGGTGTTCTAGGCAGTATCAGCTGACTGGGAAAAGTTGCCTCTGGGCAAGAAGACAACTCCAAGAGGCTCCTGGAATCCCTATCTCCAGTGAGGTCTGGATGGGGCGTGTGTACTCTCAATGCATATGCATCCAGGGGACACCTGTCCTGCTTAGAAACTTTTGCCGATTTTAGCTGCAGCTAAGAACTGGGGCTAATAGTGACATCAACATCAGAAGCTTGACAACCTGCAAATGCTACATTAACATTAGCGGCATCCACTCAAGAAAGAGTGATGACTAGTGGTCACCAAGCATTTGAAGATGACATTAGGTGAGAGGAAAAATGACCAGCAGGCCTGATTCTGCCACCAGGCTACTGAAGGAATGGAACAGGTAGCAAAGAATTCACCTCTAGTATGACCTGGGCCTTGGCTCATCATAGGACACACACACAGCCTCAAACACAGGCCTTGAGGCCTAAAATGCTACGAGGATTTCCAACATAAGATGTGGGATTGAGGAGGTGAAATGGACTAGTTTATAGCAAGCTGCCATTTCCTTGGCTCGAGTCAATGCCTCACCAGTGTGATAAAACCCAAAGGCTATACCTAGGTCTGAGTGGGCCTGAGGAAGCAAGTGCCATAGGAGTGCGAGCTGGGAGCTAATCTAGTCCCAGGACACTGGCAGAGCAGGATTGAGCCAGCGACCTGATCCTGAGCAGCCTGGAAACAGTGAACCCTACCAGAACAGGTACAGGGAGTAACTGCTGAGGATCCACACATGAATCTGGGACCTTCAAGGAAGTAGACCTAAGTCAGGACCCCTGTGGGTCTGGGTGTGAATCTAGAACTTCTGAGGAACTAGGCCTGAGCCAGGACCTCTGCCAGTCTGGGAAGAAATCTGGAATCTCTGAGGCAATAGACAGGAATCAGAGATCTCTGCAGGGCCAGGCATGAGTCTGGGACCTCAGAGGGAGTAAGCCTGAGCCAGGACCTCTGTGGGTCCCAGCATTGGCCTGGACATCAAAGGGAATAGGCAGAAATCAGAGATCTCTGCAGATCCGAGCTTGAGTCTGGGACCTCTAAGGGAGTCAGCCTGAGCCAGATCCTCTGAAGTTCTGAGTGCACCTGAGTCTGGGAACTCTGAGGCAGACTGGAGCCAGAGACCTTTGCAGGACCAACTCCAAGCCAGAGACCTCTGCAGGAGTGCATCCAGAACAGGATTTACAGAAACAGATCAAAGATGGTAATTTAAGACATAGTAGGCTTGAGAAAGCAAACTCCAAAGGAGCAGAGCAAAGCCCATGAGTGCTGAACTATCTCCAGGAACATGGAGTAACCAATGGGGTAACTAGAACTGTGACACTGACTGTACTATGAAGAACAACCATCTGAGATTTAGATGCACTGACACATAGAAGATTAATCAACAGAATCTCACACAGACCCAACCACATATTAGAGGAAAAGATGAGTAGAAAAGGCAAGAACTCACGCAACATCACAAAGAACAACACAACACCAGTAAAACCTAAAGACCTTACAACACCAAGACTTGAACAACCAAATATAGATAAAGCAGAAGAAAATGATCTAAAAGTAACTTCAAAAGAATGTTTGAAACTCTTAAAGAAATGAGAAATTCCCTCAAAGAAATGGAGGAAAAGACAAACAAAAAAATCAGCAAATCCCTTAAAGAAAACAAAGAAAAAGCAATCAAACATATGAAAGAAACCACTCAAGACATGAAAACTGAAATAGAGAAAATAAGGAAAACACAAGCCAAGGGAATTATAGAAACAGAAATCATGAGAAAATGAGCAGGAACCACAAATGCAAGCATGAACAGCAGAATACAAAAGATTGAAGACAGACTCTCAAGCGCTAAAGATACAATGGAGAAAATAGACTCATCATTTAAAGAAAATATTAAATCTAACAAAAGCTTAACCCAAAATATCCAGGAAATATGGGACACCATGAAAAGGCCAAATCTAAGAATAGTAGGTATAGAAGAAGGTGAAGAAGTTCAACTAAGAGGCACAGAAAATACATTTAACAAAATCATAGAAGAAGACTTTCCCAACCTAAAGAAAGATATGCCTATGAAGATACAAGAAGTTTACAGAACACCAAATAGACTGGATCCAAAAAAACATTCCCTCGCCACATAATAATCAAAACACTAAACATTCAGAGTAAAGAAAGAATATTAAGAGCTGCAAAGAAGAAAGGCCAAGTAACATATAAAGGTAGACTTATCAGAATTACACCTGCTTTCTCATTGAAGACAATGCAAGACAGAAGGGCTTGGTCAAGCATTAAGAGACCACGGATGCCAGCACAGACTAATATACCCAGCAAAACTTTCAATCACCATAGAAGAACAACACAAGATATTTCATGACAAAACCAGATTTAACCAATAATAGCCACAAACCCAGCCCTACACAAAATACTAGAAGGGAAACTCCAACCCAAGGAAGTGGGCTACATCAATTTATAAAAACAGACAATTGATGGTCTCATAGCAGCAAACCCCAAAGAAGGGAAAAATGCACAAATTAATATTGCCAAAAATGAATACTAAATTAACAGGAGATAGCCATTACTGCTCATTAATATCCCTAAATATAAATGGACTCAACTCACCTATTAAAAGGCTCAGGCTAACAGATTGGGTATGAAAACAGAATCCTTCCTTCTTCTGCATACAAGACACATCTCAACTTCAAAAACAGACATTATCACAGAGTAAAGGGCTGAGAAAAATATTCCAATCAAATGGACCTAAGAAACAAGCTGGTATAGCTATCCTAATAGCTAACAAAATAGACTTCAAGCTAAAATCAATCAAAAGAAACAAAGAAGGACATTCCATATTAGTCACAGGAAAGATTCATCAAGAGGAAATCTCAATACTGAACCTCTATGCCTCAAATACAAGGGCACCCTTATATGTAAAAGAAACACTTCTAAAGGTTAAATCAGACATTAAACCCCACACACTAATAGTGGGAGACTTCAACACTCCCTTCTCACAACTGGACAGGTCAGTTAGACAAAAAATGAACAGAGAAATAAGAAAACTAGCATGTTATGACTCAAATGACTTAACAGACATATTTGAAATATTCCATCCAAACAGAAAAGAATATATTTTCTTCTCAGCATCTCATGGAACCTTCTCAAAAATTAAAAACAGCTCTCCGTGCTTGGCTTAGGTACAGGCGACATGGCAAAATGCACCAAGAGGTCCGGATTGTCAGGAAATGTGGGACCCGCTATGGTGCCTCCCTCCGGAAAATGGCGAAGAAAATTGAAATCAGCCAGCACACCAAGTACACGTGCTCCTTCTGTGGCAAGAACAAGATTAAGAGAAGAGCCATCGGCATCTGGCACTGTGGTTCCTGCATGAAAACAGTGGCTGGTGGGGCCTGGACCTATAACACGACTTCTGCCGTCGTTAAAAGAAATGGACAATTTTTAGATAAATACCACACACCAAAATTAAATCAAGACCAGGTGAACAATTTAAATAGACCTATAAGTCACAAGGAAATGGAAGCTGTCATCAAAAACCTCCCAACAAAAAAAAAGCCCAGGACCAGATGATAATACTTATACTCCTTAACGTGTTTCACATAATAGAAACAGAAGAATCACTGCCAAACTCTTTTTATGAAGTTACAGTTACCCTGATACCAAAACCACACAAAGACTCAACCAAGAAAGAGAATTACAGAACAATCTCACTCATGAACATCTATGCAAAAATTCTCAATAAAATACTGGCAAACTGAATCCAAGAACACATCAATAAAATTGTCCATTATGATCAAGTAGACTTCATCCCAGGTTCAACATAATGAAAATTTATCAATGTAATACATTATATAAATAAACCGAAAGAAAAAAACCACATGATCATTTCATTAGGTGCTGGAAAAACATTTGACAATATTTAACACCCCCTTTATGATAAAGGTCTTGGAGAGATTAGGGATACAAGGATCATACCTAAATATAATAAAAGCAATATACAGCAAGCCAATAGCTAACATCAAACTAAATGGAGAGAAACTCAAACGATTCCACTAAAATCAGGAACAAGACAAGGCTGTCTATTCTCTCCATATCTCTTCAATATAGTGCTTGAAGTTCTAGCAATAGCAATAAGGCAACATAAGGAGATCAAGGGGATTCAAACTGGAAAGGAAGAAGCGAAACTTTTGTTATTTGCAGAAGATATGATAGTGTACATAAGTAACCCCCAAAACTCTACCAAAGAACTCCTACAGCTGATAAATATGTTCAGTGATGTGGCAGGATACAAGATCAAGTCAAAAAAATCAGTAGCCCTCCTATACACAAGAGATAAAGAAGCAGAGAGGGAATCAGAGAAACATCACCTTTCACGATAGCCACAAATAGCATAAAGTATCTTGGGGTAACAGTAACCAAGGAAGTGAAAGATATATTTGACAATAACTTTAAGGCTTTGAAGAAAGAAATTGAAGAGGGTACCATAAAAATAGAAGGATCTCCCATGCTCTTGGATAGGAAGGATCAACATAGTAAGAATGGCAATTCTACCAGAGGCAATCTATAGATTCAATGAAATCCCCATCAAAATCCCAACAAAATTCTTCACAGATCTTGAAAGAATAATAATCAACTTTATTTGGAAAAACAAAACACCCAGGATAGCCAAAACAATCCTATACAATTGAGGAACTGCGAGAGGCATTACCATCAATGACATCAAACTCTATTACAGAACTACAGTAATGAAAACAGCTTGGTATTGGCATAAAATCAGAGATGTTGACCAATGGAATCGAATTGAAGACCTGGATATTAATCCACAAACCTATGAACACCAGATTTTTGATAAAGGAGCTAAAATTATACAGTGGAAGAAAGTAAGCATCTTTAATAAATGGTGCTGCATAACTGGATGTCACCTTATAGAAGAATGAAGATAGATCCATATATATCACCATGCACAAGACTCAAGTCCAAATGGATTAAAGACCTCAATATAACTCTGACCACACTGAACATGATAGAAGAGAAAGTGAGATGTAGCCTAAAATACATGGGCACAGGAGACCACTTCCTAAATATAAACCCAGTAGCACAGACAATATGGGTAACAATGAATAATGGGACCTCCTGAAACTGAGAAAATTCCATAAAGCAAAAGACACAGTCATTAAGACAAAAAGGCATCTGAATGGGAGATCTTCACCAACCCCACATCAGACAATGTTCTGATCTCCAAAATATATAAAGAACTCAAGAAAGTAGACATTAAAATTCTAAATAACCCAATTAAATAGTGATGTACTGAAGTAAACAGAAAATTCTCAACAAAAGAATTTCAAATGGCCAAAAGATACTTAAGGACATGTTCAACTTCCTTAGCTATCAGGGAAATGCATATCAAAACAACTTTGATATACCATCTCCTGCCAGAATGGCTAAGATAAGAAACACTAATGGTAGCTTATGCTGGAAAGGATGTAGAGCAACAAGGTGAACACTCATCCATTTCTGGTGGGAATGCAAACTTGTGCAACCACTTTGGAAATCAGTGTGGCAGTTTCTCAGAAAATTGGGAGTCAACCTACCTCAGGATCCAGCAATACCACTCTTGGGAATATATCCAAGAAATGCCCTATCATACTACAAAAGCATTTGTTAAAACATGTTCATAGCAGCATTATTTGTAATAGCCAGAACCTGGAAACAACTTAGATGCCCCTCAATGGAAGAATGGATAAAGAAAGTTTGACATATCTACACATTAGATTACTACTCAGCAGTAAAAAACAATAACATCTTGAATTTTGCATGCAAATGGATGGAAATAAAAAATACTATCATGAGTGAGATAACTCAAACCCAAAAATATGAATATGGTATGTACTCACTCATTAGTGAATTCTAGCCATAAACAAAGGACACTGAGCCTATAGTTCGTGATCCTAGAGAAGCTAAGTAATGAGGTTAACCCAAAGAAAAACATAAATACATCCTCCTAGAAATTGGAAGCAGACAAGATCTCCAGGTTGGGAGCATGGGGGTGGGAGTGGGATGGGGGGAAGGGGAGATGGGGAGAGAGAAGGGAGAAGGGGAGGGTTGGGGAGAGCTTGGAGGAGTGGGATGGCTGAGATGGAGTACGGACTGATATGGGAGCAGGGGAAAATATATCTTAATTAAGGGAGCCATTTTGGAGTTGGCAAGAGGCTTAGCTCTAGAGGGGTTCCCAGGTGTCCATGGGGATGTCCCCAGCTAGGACCCTGCAGTGGATGAGAGGATGCCTGAAATGGCCTTGTCTTGTAGTCAGACTGATGATTATCTTGAATATCACCATAGAACCTTCATCCAGAGACAGATGGAGATGGAGACAGAGACCCACATCGGAGCACTAGACTGAGCTCCCAAGGTCCAGTTGAAGAGCAGAAAGAGGGAAAATATAAACAAGGAAATCAGGACTGCGAGGTGTTGGTCCACTCACTAAGACAGTGTTCCTGATCTAATGGGAGCTCACCAAAGCCAGCTGGACTGGGACTGAACAAGCATGGGATCAAACTGGATGCTCTGAATGTGGATGACAATTGGGGCAGATTGAGAAGCCAATGATAATGGCACTGGGATTTGTCTCTACTGAATGTACTGGCTTTTTGAGATCTTAGTCTATTTGGATGCATACCTTCCTAAGCCTGGAGGGAAAACAGAGGGCCTTGGACTTCCTATAGGCAGGGTACCCTGCCCTCTCTTAGGACTGGAGGGGGAAGGAATGACTGGTGGAGCAGGAGGGAAATGGGAGGAGGGGAGGAAGTGGAAATTTTGAATGGTATTATTTATAAAGAAATAAAAAATAAAGAAAAGAAAGAAAGAATTTTAAGAAGACACCAGAAAGTTGAAAGATCTCCCATGCTCATTGGTAGGCAGAATTAACATACTAAAATGGCAATCTTACCAAAAGCAATCTACAAATTTAATGCAGTGCCCATCAAAATCCCAGAAAAATTCTTTACAAACCTCAAAATAATGATAATCAACTTCATATGGAAAAGCAAAAAACCAAGGATAGCCAAAACAATCCTGTACAATAAAAGAACTTTTGGAAGCATCACAATCCCTGACTTCAAACTCTACTACAGAGCTACAGTACAGAAAACAGCCTGGTGTTAGCCTAAGAACAGACAGGAGGGCCAATGGAACTGAATTGAAGACATGGATATTAATACACCCACCTTCAAGCACCTGATTTTTGATGAAAAAGCAAAAAATATAAAATGGAAAAAGAAAATATATTTAACAAATGGTGCTGACATAATGGATATCAACATGTAGAATGCAAATAGACCCATATCTATCACCATGCACAAAACTCAAGTTAAATGGATCAAAGACCTCAACATAAAGCCAGACACACTGAACCTTATAGAATAGAAAGTGGGAAGTACACTTGAATGCATTGGCACAGGGAATCACTTCCTAAATATAACTTAAGCAGCACTGACACTGAGAGAAACAATTAATAAATGGGACCTCCTGAAACTGAAAAGCTTCTGTAAAGCAAATGACACGGTCAACAAGAAAAAATGACAGCCCACAGAATGGGAAAAGATCTTCACTAACCCCACATCAGACAGAGATTTGATCTCCAAAATATACAAAGAACTAAAGAAATTGGTCACCAAAAGAAAACATAATTCAATAAAAAATGGAGTACAGACATAAACAGAGAACTCTCAACAGAGGAATCTAAATTGGCTGAAAGATACTTAAGGAAATGCTCAACATCCTTAGTCATCAGAGAAATGCAAATCAAAACAACTCTGAGAATCTATCTAACACCTGTAAGAATGGCCAAGATCAAAAAAACTGATGACAACTTATGCTGGAGAGGTTGCGGAGGAAAAGGGAACACTCCTGCGTTGCTGGTGGGAATGCAAGCTGGTACAGTCCCTTTGGATGTCAATGTGGTAATTTCTCAGAAAACTAGGAAACAACCTTCCTCAAGTCCCAGTAATACCACTTTGGGGTATATATCCTATATCCAAAGGATGCTCAATCATGCAACAAGGACATGTGCTCAACTATGTTCATAGCAGCTTTGTTTTTCATAGCCAGAACTTGGAAACAACCTAAATGCCCCTCGACCAAAGAGTGGATAATGAAAATGTGGTACATTTACACGTTGGAGTACTACACGACAGAAAAAAAAATGACATCTTGAATTTTGCAGGCAAATGGGTGGAGCTAGAAAACATCATTTTGAATAGGTAACCCAGATACAGAAAGACAATTATCGCAGGTACACACCCATAAGTTGATTTTAAAAATAAAGCAGAGAAAACCAGTCTACAAATCACAATCTCAGAGAACTTAGACAATGAGGGCACTAAGAGAGACATACATAGTCTAATGTATATGGAAAGTAGAATAAGACAAGATCTCCTGAGGAAACTGGGAGCATGGGAACAATGGGGAAGGGCTGAACAGGAGGGAAGAGGCAGGGAGGGTAGCATAGAAAAATGTAGAGTTCAATAAAAATTCAAAAAACCCAAAGGCTCCCAGAGAAATGACAACAAGGCCAGGACACTCCAAGTGTGTTGGTCTCCACTGAAGGAGATGCCTGGGTGAAAATTAACCCACCACAGTGCTCCATCAAGTTCAAACTGATGATCCCAAAGGCTCAGGCTACAAATGACCAGCTTGCAGCCTTGAAAGATGGGACAGAAAGTGTCTTCTCCTTTTGGTACTTAGACCAACCCAATGCAAACCTGCCTGGAGATCCACAGAAATATAGCACATTTTGGTTTCAAAACAAAAAAAGGTCTGCCTCTAGGTTAGCATGAAGGAGTCTGTGGTTAACAAAGTCACCTGAGAATTCTTAATGTAGAAATAACTTCTACTTATCAATGTCAAACAGAAAAGCAAGCAGGCTTTCCCATGCAGTGATGGTAAACATTAGCTGTCAGCCCTCACCCCCACCCCCACAGTGGTTTCTGAGCAGGACACAAGTTCATATCAGCATTGGACACTCAGAACAAATGGCTGCAGAAAGTGCATGGGAAAAAATCCCATCCCACACAAAGAACTAGTAGTGACTGTTATCACCAGCTTGAAAACCTGCTTCTTCTGAGACCCTCATGAATGTCTGCGTGCTCTTAGAGTAAAATGAAAAGGATCCCCGCACAGGGCAGGCCTAGACCCTGGCACATGATGCAGAGGCAGAGGGTCAGAGTTTGAGCTTAGCCTGCTGACTCAGAGGAAACAGTCTAAGGCAGGCAGGCAGGCAGGCAAAAAAAACACTGAAAAACATCACACTAAAGAGTAGCCCTGTGGTGCTTCCTTGACTGGCTTCTACATCAGTCACATATCGCAAAGTCTAATTAAGGCTTAGAAAAATTTCAAGTGCCATTTCTAGTTTTCAAGGACAGCATTTGTTGCAAAGCACAACAATTGGTTAAAATTAAAAAAAAAAAAAAACCTTTCACATACAAGGGAATACATGGAAATACCTTTAAAAAGCCCTCCTTTAGGAGAACATGAGCAAGGAAATCAGGACCACGAGGCGTGCACCCACCCACTGTGACAGTGGAACTGATCTATTGGGAGCTCTCCAAGGCCAGCTGGACTGGGACTGAATAAGCATGGGTTGAAACTGGACTCTCTGAACAAGGCGGACAATGAAGGCTGATGAGAAGACAAGGACAATGGCACTAGGTTTCGATCCTAATACATGAACTGGCTTTGTGGGAGCGTAGCCTGTTTGGATGCTCACCTTCCTGGACCTAGATAGAAGTGGGAGGACCTTGGTCTTCCTGTAGAGCAGGGAATTTGGACTGCTCTTCAGTATCGAGAGGGAGGGGGAGTGGACTAGGGGGAGGAGAAGTGGAGTGGGGATAGGGGGAGGAGAGCGGGGGGAGGAGGCAATATGTGGGAGGAGGGGAAGGGAAATGGGAAACGGGGAGCAGTTGGAAATTTTAAGTAAAAAGGAATAAAAATAAATAAATAAAATTTTGATCCAAAAAAAAAAATTAGGATAAGAACCTGTAAGTACTTTGCCACTGTGTCTAGCAACTACTTGTATATGCCTCCAGGGAAGGTGAAAATGTTGCATTCTTAGTCACTTTAAAGAACCCCAAGGTCGGGGATGGTGGAGCATGCCTGAAAACCAGTACTCAGAGATAAGTGGATCTCTGGGAGTTCAAGTCTAGTCTGGTCTACAAAGTGAGTTCAAGGTCATTTAGAGCTGTTATACAGAGAAACTGTGTCTCGAAAAACCAATAATAAATAAGTAAATAAAACTGTTAAAAAATAAAAAAAAAAGAAATAAAATAGCCCAGCAGAAAACCAAAAAAAAACAAAAAAAAAAAAGCCCTCCTTTAGAAGAAATTCTTCTTGGCGAGGTCTGTTTGTTTCTTCCCAGATCATCAGGAACCATAAACATGTCCCCCATGAAAGTGTCTGAAGCAGTCTACATACAGCACAGAAAGGCACAGTGCTGACCACCAGGCCCCTTCACTGCTAGGAAAATGGAGGAGTGATGCGGAAGATAATTCCCTTACAGGAACAGCCTAAGACCCACTTCCTCTGACTAGGACCCATGTCCTAACAGCCCAGTTGCTGTGATGTCACCAATGGGTCATCCATGGAGAAGGTCAGCACAAACACACTTCAATCACCTCTCAGTGGTGCCACCAGACAGAGAGTAAGCACAGGAGCCCTTAGGAGGCTACTCTACATCCATACCATAACAGGTCACAACTTTGATAATGATGTGTTTATTTATTTCATAGAGTGACCCCAGAACACTGCTCCATTTCACTTTGGTGATAGTCATGGGCTCCAGTAAAGCACACTGTCTCCATTCTTTACGTAAGAGTTTTGAACTGAGTGAGCAGCTGGTATGTGTGTGCTATCTGCATATATACAACTCTGACCACGCACCACCTGCTTAGACAATAATGATGACACTGTCAGTGCTTTTTAGTTATTTTTTAAGTGAATTTTTATGTGTGGATGTTTTGCCTGTGTATTTGCCTGTGCACCATGTGTGTGCTTGATGCCTAAGGAAGTCAGAAGAGGGTATCAGGTCCTCAGGAAGTAGAATTTCTAAGAGTTGTGAGCCACTATGTGGGCTCTAGAGTTTAACCCAGGTTCTCTGGAAGAGCAGCCAGTGCATTTAGCTGCTGAGAGATCTGTCCAACACATATATTGCTTTTTCCAAGTATGGTATAGAACAATGTATGCCATAGCAATTACATGGATATGTATCATGGGCAGAACTCATCAGTGATTCTGTAACATCAGCAATGAACACTAGTGGCTTGTATGCTCACCCACTTGAATTAGCTTCCCCACTTTACTCACTAGGTGAAAATACTTTTCAGAGGAAGAGATGCACACCTGTGATCCCAGCACTTGGGACACAGGAGCAGGAGAATCTCGAGTTCTTTGAGCTCCTTTACATTCATATCTTCAAAAAAGTTCTCAGAACTGCAGCCTCCAATTCAGGACTCCTTCCCTCCCTCTCTTTCTCCCTGCTTTCTGTTTTGTTTTTCAAGACAGGGTTTCTCTGTGTAGACCTGGCTGTCCTGAAACTCACTTCATAGACTGGCTGGCCTCGAACCAATAGAGACACACCTGCCTCTGCCTCAGGAGTGCTGAGATTAAAGGCATGTGCTACCCTTACCAGTTTCCCTTTCTCTATTAAGCACACTGCAGTATATCATTGGTTTCCACCATCCCCACAGAACCAGTGGTCTTACTAAGATCACTATTATTACTACTCAGTATTTCACAGACACCTAGGATAGGACCAAACATCATAACCCACACTCCCTCTCTCTCCTTTTCCTCTTTCTTTCATTTTTTTTCAAACATCATTGCATATAATCCAGGCTGACCTTGAGTTTATTATAACATGGAAACTGATCTTGAACTCCTAAGTCTCCAGTCTCCACATCCTGTGACTGACTCCATTCCTTGACTTTTGCAAAGTTCTTCTGTCCTGAACTTCCAGGACATTGGCTCTACAGGGTTTATCCCTTTCTATTGTCCCTGTTCAGACTCCTTTGCTCTTCTGTCTTTGAGATCTGTAACACCTAAGCCTCAGGCCATCCAGGGCTTGCTCTTTGAATGGATCTTCTCTGCATGCCCTCTCCACTGGAAATCACAATCTTACGACTTTAAAAAGCAACTGGCCTTAAATGCTACTCGTCCATAGATTCTATATCCAATAGAGACCAACCCTCAACTTCCAGGCATGTGTATGAGAGTTCCTGATCTACAGCCTCGACTTTGATGTTTAATAGACACTTCAGAATGTAAGCCTTCCACTCCAGAGGGAAGCTCTGGATCTCATCCTCAGCAGTTTCTTTTCTCATTTAACCTTTTCCAAACCATGAGTCAGTGCTGATGCAGCCCTGTGCCTCCTCCTTCTTTCCCTCCTCTCCTCACTTTAAAAAAGGAACCAACACCCCAAATACTCATTTATTCTTTGTGTATGTGTGTGTGTGTGTGTGTGTGTGGTGTGCCCACGTACCAACATGTGCATATGAAAGTCAAAGGGACAACTTTCTCACTCCTTCCACCTATATTTGGGTCCCAGGGCTCAAACTCAGGTTTCCAGGCTTGGAAAACAAGCACCTTCGCCCTCTGAACTATCTCCTCAGGCTGACTTTGTACTTTTGTAAATACTTGACAACAGCGATTCATTAAAATTCATGACGACTCTCTCACTGTCACATTATCATTTCATGGACTAGCAAGCTGAGGTATAAAGAGGTGAAAAAACATAGTGAATGGCCCATAAATTATTCCTCATCAGTGCATGAATGAATGACTGTGTGATCTCACTTATGTAATGATTACAACCTAGGGATTCCATAGTTGGGATGTCCCCCAATTGAGCTACAGCCATGTGTACTCAAAGTAGCTGGGATACAGAGGCAAGCTTCCATTCAAGTTGGTCCAAGACACATGAGCATTTGGGGACATTGTTCCTTCTCATATCTTTCCCATTTATGGTTATCTAGAAAAACCTCAGGGTGCCCAGGAAGTTAATTGTTATTATTGTGTATTTGCTGTGCTGAGATAAAATCCAGGGTCTTGGACATGCCAGGCAATGGCTTTACCACTGAGCTCCATCAAGCCCTGCCCAGGAGGTTACTAAATCTGTAGTAGGGCTGTGCCTGGCCCACTTTGTCAGCAGACATACTGATGGTATGTCATCTCTTCCTGAGTACTGGAGACAGGCTAATCAATTGTCTCTTTACCCTAAACAGTAGAGCCTTTCAGTAATGATGTCTTATAGTTGAGGAAACTTTCCAGTGGCCTATTGTATGGGATTGACTCTCTCCTGAATTGAGCAATAGGAAAAGAAACTGTTTGTGGAGACCCAAAGCCATAGGAATGGAGGGGGTCACTTGTACAGACCCAGCTGGCCAACACACCTGCTGTGGAATAATCATTTTGTACACTGTGAAGATGTGTCACTCAGATTGGTTTAATAAAAAGCTGAATGGCCAATATCTAGGTAGGATTTCCAGGCACAGAGGATGCTGGGAAGAAGAAGGATAGAGTAGCGAGGAGCCAATGCCAGGGCCGTATTACAAAGTAGTATAGGCATTACAAAGTAAAGGTAACCAAGTCACATAAAAGAAGTAGATTAAAAGAAATGGGTTATTTAAGTTATAAGGGCTAGTTAGAAACAAACCTAAGCTATCAGCAAAACTTTCATAATTAATAAGGCCCTGTATCATGATCTGGGAGCTGGGTAGTTGCATAGAGTAAGACTCACAACACACACCTGCTGAGCTAGGATGCTGCTAGCCCCCATGTGCATATCCCAAATCTTATCTGTCTGTAGCTGTGTTCTGAGCAAATGGAATTCTCAGAGTGAATGGAGAGCCAGTATTGCTCCTTCTTGGAGCTCTTGAATTCTTTGTCTCCTGAAGCTTGGGGAAGGGATTGTTTTGCAAGGTCTGAGGACAGAGAGGTAGTGGGACTCCTAACTGCCAGACACATATCCCGTAGGCAGCACTTCCACTGGTGAGGCCAGACTTCCCCTCTAGCTCCTTCTGTCCCTCTACAGTCTGCCCACTGCAGTCAGTGTGGTATCAGCTGTCACCAGACTGCTCAGTGGACAGCTGTCACTTTATAACTGTCGTACATTCCAGTCTGGAAGGTAACCAGGCACTAAAAGCTGCTTTGCTTCAAGTGGCCAGGGCTCCGGACATCTACACAGAATTAAAGCCTTTTAAATGCAATGTTAGCAAAGTGTGTGATTCTATCAACTGGAAAGGCAGTGGCCCCTCCTTCCTGCTTTCCATTTGTATGTATGTCCTCTTTCCAAGCACCATCAAAGTTGTCAACTCGGTGGCAGAGTTCTTGCCCAGCATGACATCAGCACTGCTGACAGTTTTTCCTTGATAGTTTCACCAGTGACGGGAATGGACCAGAAGGCCTAAGTGCCAGTTACCTCAATAACCCACTGCACTGGAGTTGCTTAAATGAAATAATATCCTTTTCAGAATTGAAAATAAATGGCCACATGAAATTCATATGTGAACTTTCCCAAAACTAAGAGGTAGAAACAACTCAAATGCCTATCAATGAATGAATATGGATAAATAAATTGAGGCATATCCATTCATCTACTAGAATGTTACCTAGCCATATAAAGAAGTGAATTTCTGGTACATGCCACCTTGAAATCATTGTGCTGGGTGGAAAATGAAGGCTATGCACAAAGGGACAGTATTGTATCCTCTATTGATGCAAAATGCTGTCAATAGGAAAAGCTAAATAGACAAAAAGTCAAGGGATTGGGAACTGGCTACTTAAGTGTGTGGCTTGCTTTTGGGCTGATGAGAATGCTGAGCTAGACAGTGGTTGCTTGAGAAAGTGCTAGATGTCAGCAATGGCATATTTTCTGTAATACACATTTTACCACAAAAAGTTTTCATAAAAATCAAAAGGGGGAAAATTCAGGAATATGTGGGCATTATCCCAAATCAAAATTTACTCCTCCTTCCCAAAGAGAAAATTAACCAACTAAAATGGTAACTGTCCAAGTGCATACATTTGTCGGAACTCTTTCACTAAACTCTGCCTCAGTTAAAAGTTCACCAATCAGTGCTTGAGCTGGCATCACAGACCCTAAAGCCTGAGCAGTGCAATCAGCATGGCCCTGGGCAGAGGTGACAGGAGAAGTTCTACATTCTGAAAGGGAAATCTCTGAATCTGTGGGAATGTGATCTTTTTTCCAGCAGGGCTGATTGGTGGGCCAGGTCCTCTGTCTGCTGTGCTCTGTCAGCTCTGAGAAGCACACCACAGTCCCTTACACCTCCACAGAGTTCAGAGGGATTCAGGTGTGGAGTTAGAATGGGGACAGATGTTCTGTGTCAGAGGTCATCATGTGTTCCCACCATGCTGTATCCACGTGTCCATGTTGTCAAGGGTTTCCTTTCCAGACCCAGGAAGCTTGAGTATAATCCACCTAACAGTTTTGTTTATTTTTTTTTATTTTTTATTTTTTTGGTTTTTCGAGACAGGGTTTCTCTGTGGCTTTGGAGCCTGTCCTGGAACTAGCTCTTGTAGCCCAGACTGGTTTCGAACTCACAGAGATCCGCCTGCCTCTGCCTCTCTGAGTGCTGGGATTAAAGGCGTGTGCCACCACCGCCCGGCAACGTAACAGTTTTTAAGATGGGTGGAGTGACAGAGGCAGGAGGATTGGCAGTTTGAGGTCAACCTGGGCTCTGAAATGAGACACCATTCTACCCCTTCTTTCCACCCAAGCCCTTCATGATCTGCTGTTGGGCAGCCAATAATGACAAATACCCATGGTCATTAAACACGTTTAAAAGCACAGACTGGAAGAGATAGGAAGAGGATCACTGACTGGACATGTGACATCACGTCCAGGCTACCACCGTCAATGCAAAGTGTTTGAATCACCATGTGTTTGGCAAGTGAAAAGAAGGCCTTTGCTTCTTTTTAAATTAGAAGTTGGTTGCTCCAGGAATATGGAAGTCAGGGGCAGGAATAGAAGCTTCCATTAAGACTATTCACAAACTGACACAAACATTGAACAACCTTGACTATACTGATTGACTAGTTGATTTAGCAAGAGTATAGATTGACAGGTAGTCTTAGAAATTGACTTTATATTCCTAATCTGAATCAGCTAGATTCCTTCAGTACCCCCCCATCTAATTGAAAGGAACAGCCTCCCAGTTCCCCAGGACCTTTGTCTAGTTTAGTTCCTCTGACTTCTTTTCTGAGCGTTTCATACCGTATAGCAAAGGGGCTGTATGAATAAAATGGTCCAAGGCAAGTGGTGAAGTGGGGGTGTGATTTGAAACTCCAGGGAAAAAATGTAAATAAAAAGGTAATTTAAAAATATTCTAAACCCTACAGTGAATATTGGTTACGTTTCAACCTTTAGAATCTATAATTAGGTCTAGAACTCACATTAAACAGGGCATGGTGGTTTGTGTTTATAATCCTAGTAGGAGTAGAGGCAGAAGGACCAGAATTTCAAGGCTGTCCTCAGCTACAAGTGAACTTGAGGCTAGTTTTGGATTCACATAACCTTGCTTCAAAAAATGGGGGAGGGGAGAGAAAGAAATAATCAAACTTTCTCCCCTCCACACTAAGCAAGTACATTTTATTAAAAATTTTTTTTTATTTTTAAATTTTAATGTGCCCAGGGGTTGAGGAGATGGTTCATTGGGTAAATCAAATTTAGCACACAAGCATGAAGAGCTGAGTTTGGAATCCAAGCATGGCAGCACACATGTGTAACCCAATCACTCCTACAGGAAATAATGGGAGGTGAAGATATAGAAACCCTAAAGCTCACTCACTGGTCAGCTAACCTGGCTCACTCAGGGGAAAAGTAAGAGAGAGGCCTAGTCTCCAGCCACTGGAAGATAAGAGTCAACCATCAAGGAAGCCTTCTGACTGTCACACATGTTCTCTGGAAAACACGTTCCTCCTCTTTTCCTCCTCCCCCTAAACACACACAAACACATGTATACATATACTCAAATGTACACATGTACAGACACAAACACATATACATATACATACACATACACATATACATACATACACACGACCACACAGATTTTGAAAACCAATCCAATTTTCCAAATCACCCTTGACTAAGAACTGCCAGACTCAGTTAATACCATGTACAGTCAGTACACTAAAAGTATTTCTAGAAGACACAGTCAGGGGTGAGGGCCTGTGGCCTGAGTCAATGGTGTCCATTCCCTATTTCATACATGATTCCCATGTAGCTATGTGAGACCATTCAACTTAAACAAGATTGAAGTGGGGTTGACAGGAGGAAGTCTGAAAAGCTTACACTTTTAAAGAAAAAGTTTTGAAGATTTATTTTATTGCTGGGTGAACACCTTTAATTCCAGCACTTGGGAGGCAGAAGCAAGTGAATTTCTGTGAGTTCGAGGCCAGTCTAGTTTACAAAGTGAGTTCCAGGCCAGGTTCCAAAGCTACACAGAGAAATCCTGTCTTGAAGGCCAAAAAAAATAAAAAATCAAAAGAAAGAAAAAAGAAAGAAAGAAAGAAAGAAAAAGGATTTGTTTTATTTTGTGTGTATGAGTGTTCTGTCCATGTGTCTGTGCACAGCATGTTCCTGGTGTCCTTGGAGGTCAGAAGAGGGAATCAGATCCCATGGATCTGGAGAGTCCACCTACCATGTGGGTGCTAGGAATTGAACCCAGGTCCTCTCCAAGAGCAGCCAGTGCTCTTAACCACGGAGCCGTCTCTCCAGCACACAGCTTACATTTCCTTCTTTCTCTCTAGTGTGTTTGAGTGATATCTGGAGCAGCAGCAGCAGCTTTTCTGTAATGGAGAGAAGATACCTGTGCACATAAAAGCTAATGCACTAAGAACAGCAGAGAGGAAACAGAAAGTAAGGTGCATCTCGGAGGGTTCTGACAGCTGAACTAACAATAAAAGGACTTATTAAGTAACATAAATAGATCCTGTGTAAACCCTGTGATCAGGTTTCTGTAATTTGAGAGCAAAACGATCACAACTACTGTAGTTACAAGCATAATGAAAAGAGGAAGCTAAAAATGGATGGAAATAGAAAATACTATCCTGAGTGAGGTAACCCAGACCCAAAAAGAAGATCATGGGATGTATTCACTCATAATTGGTTTCTAGCCATGGATAGGGGCCACTGAGCCTATAATTTGTGATCCTAAAGAAGCTAAATAAGAGGGTGAACCCAAGGAAAAACATATAGTTATCCACCTGGCTATGGGAAGTAGACAAGATTGCCGGGCAAAAAATTGGAATCTTGGGGGTGGGGTGGGATGGGGGTAAGGGGAGATTGGGAGAGAAAAGTGTGAAGGAGAGTATGGGGGGAACTTGGGGAAATGGGATGATTGGGGATAAAGGAAGGTTGGATAGGGGAGCAGGGAAGCACATATCTTAGTTAAGGGAGCCACCTAAGGGTTGGCAAGAGACTTGAACCTGGAGTGGCTACCAGGTGCCCAGGGCAATGTCCCCAGTTAGTTCCTTGGGCACCTGAGCATAGGGAACCTGAAATGACCCTATCCTATAGCCATACTGATGAATATCTTACATATCACCATAGAACCTTCATCTAGCGATGGATGGAGATAGAGACAGAGACCCACACTGGAGCACCAGACTGAGCTCCCAAGGTCCTAACGAGGAGCAGAAGGAGAGAGAACATGAACAAGGAAGGCAGGACCACGAGGGGTGCACCCACCCATTGAGACAGTGGGGCTGATCTATTGGGAGCTCACCAAGGCCAGCTGGACTGTGACTGAAAAACATGGGATAAAACCGGACTCTCTGACCATGGCGGACAATGAGAGCTGAGGAGAGGCCAAGGACAATGGCACGGAGTTTTGATCCTACTTCATGTTCTGGCTTTGTGGGAGCCTAGACAGTTTGGATGTTCACCTTCCTAGAGCTGGATGGAGGGGGGAGGACCTTGGACTTTCCACAGGGCAGGGAACCCTGACTGCTCTTCAGACTGGAGAGGGAGGAGAAGAGGAGTGGGGGAAGGAGGAGAGGGGCGGGAGGAGGGGGAGGGAATTGTGAGGCGGGGAGGAGGCGGAAAATTTTTTTTTCAATAAAAGAAAAAAGAAAAGAGGAAGCTAAAACAGGCACTTTATCCTGGGCCAGTTAGAGTTAGCAGCCTGAAACAAACCCAGAAGAGGGGACCTCCACTAAGGAATTGCCTCCAGCAGATCGGCAGCAGGACTTGGGTGCTGTCTCATGCCCTCTGGGTCCTTCCTCCCTGGGACCTCATCTCTGCTTCCTGCTCCAGGACTCAAAGGGATCCCCTGGTGAGCTCATGCAACACATCAGGCTTGCCATCTGGAAGGCACAGACTCTCAGCATCACTGCCATGGCTGAGATGCATAGGGCTTTCAGTCTTACTTTTCACACTGACCTGCAGAATGAGGCACCAAGAAACAAGTCTCTGTGGGCAGCTGCCAGTCAGCAGGCTCATCTGTTCCTTCTCTAGCATCTGCCAAAAGCAGTTTCCCTTTTCTACAGTTCAGTCTTACAATAGAAGACTGGCCTGAGGCAGGTGCTCATTCCTGTCCGGGTCGCTGTGGCCAGAGGAGGACCGCAATATGTCTGGCTTTTCACACACCTGCCTGAGGTACTGGGACTCACTGGGGGGCAGGGAGCTCAGAGTAGTCCTGGTGCAAGAAAGGGGTGAGCTGGCCCTAGAGGCATATTCCTATAACCCCACCTACTTGGGAGACTAAGGGAGGAAGCTCACAAGTTCCAAGGCCACATGAGTAATTTAATGACAACCTGTCTCAAAATAAAAAGAGGCTGGGACAAAAATAAAGGGCTTCCCACGACATGAGAGGTCACAGTCTCTCAGATATCTGTAATGCTGTTTAGCTTTTTGTTAATTTGACACAAGCTGGTGCCATCTTGGAAGAGGTGTCTCAGCTGAGAAAACTTCTCCATCACAGCATCTTCTTGACAGATGATTGATGCAGGAGGGTCCAGCCCATAGTGAGTGGTGACACTCCTGGGCAGGTAGTGTTGGGGTGCGTAAGAAAGCAACCTGAGCAAGCTATGAGGATCAAGCCAGTGAGCAGAGTTCCTCCATCATGTCTGCCTCAGTTCCTGCCTCCAGATTCCTGCCTTGCCGGGATGATGGACTGCTTGCTATAAGCTGTAAACTAAGGCTTTTCCTTGAGCTTCTTTTTGTCATGATGTTTAATCAACAACCAATGGAAAATGAAGGCAGCTGCTGAGGAGCGAGGGATAGCCCTGTTTGCCTTACTGAATCCTCATCTCACCAGGAGAGTAAGGCAGGCTCAGGGGATGTAAAAGAGTTGTCAAGAACTCACCCGGTGTGTGTTAGGGGTGGATATTTCCACAGTTAAGGGCATTCATTGGCAGCTCTTTCACAGGATCCAGGTTTGATTTCCAGCACCCACATGACAGTTCAAAACCTTCTATAGCTCCTGTCTCAGAACTCTGACATTTTGGGCCACCGTGGGTACCAGGAACACCTGTGGTACAGTAATGAGCATAGAAACAGATCCCTCTGAATGAATAAATACAGAGAAATCTGTAGTGTAGATAGAGCAGGAAATTTATAGAATAAGAATGAGTGCAACTTGGTGTAGTATAAAAATATTTCTTCTTGTGTGTGGTGTGGAAAATTACTAAGAGGCAATGTTAAGTAAAACATGTATGAAAAACACCCTTGCCATTTTGAGGTAAATGTATTTTCCAGTAAGACACAAGATGGGCCTCACCCTTCTGTGCCCAGCTGATACAGACTTGGAGGAAACATGTTTACCAGAAACATGGACATGAGAGGGACCTCTCCCCTCAGTGCCCAGTCGATATCAATAGCCTAGGATATCGGGCTATTGGAAGGCAAGTAAACAAGCAGTTGCTAATGTATATAAAAGAGAAGCAAAAGTAAGACAGTCATCTCACCATCACGATGGCTCTGGCAAATTGCTGAGCCTCATAGGGATCCTCCAAAAGCCTTGTCTTCCAGGACTCTGCCACCCAAGAGCAGAATCTTCCAAAGGCCCTGCATCCCGAGGTAAGACTGGTACCAGAATACAGACTAACTTCATGATCCAGCACCCAGTACCAGCCAGAGAGCAGAACATCGAATGCCTGCCTCCCAAGAGCAGAATCCTCCAAACGTCCTGCATCCCAAGATAAGATACTATCACCAGACCACACAGACTACGCTGTCAAGCAAGCTTCATGATCAAGCACACAGTGCAGTTGGACTTCCAGATGGAAGAAACCTAACAGTCCCTTTCATCCCTTTACAGAACAGATCAGGTCATATAGTGTGTGTGTGTGTGTGTGTGTGTGTGTGTGTGTTAGCAGGATTATTTAAGTAGGGCACTTTGTAACATGTGTTTAGAGTGTGAGTTGTTAAAAGTTATTGAAACAATGGTATTAATATTAGAGCATGAAATGTTAAGGGAAATCAATATTTTAATACATATGTTTAATGTTTGGTATTAGTATTAGGAAATGTTAATTTATAAGTTACATTAAGCTTAAAGAAGTGCTTCATGAATAATTGATGAGCTGAATTGAGGTTATGAATTTAAGTATTAGGATTAGTAGGGTTAATAATTGTGATATTGAATTGCCTGTGTTTTCCCTTCATCAGTCCCCCATGCCTATTAAGATTGTAAACCCCATTGATGCATTGGATATTGAAATTTCTGGTAAAGACAATTCTTTCACTTGGCGTGGTTACTCACTGATCTCTGGGGAGAAGGGCACAAGAGAACAATGAGCTGAGGAAGTCATAGTGATTGAAGTGGCTAAACTCACCAGCTCACGACAGGTACACAGGCATACATGCAAACCAAACACCCATAGAAAACTTTAAAAAAAAAAGGAGAACACCCAGTTCAGTTCAGACCTGTCCCATATACCTTCTGTACAACACACATCTTTCCTTACTAGCCCACAGTGGGCTGGGCCCTCCCACATCAATCATTCATGATGACTATAGCCAACAGACATGTCCACAGGTATATCTGGTGGAGGCCACACCTCACTTGAGATTCTCTCTTCCCAAGTGAGACCATTTTGTATCAAGTTGACAAATTAACTAGCACAACACCTCCCTCCTCCCAACAAACCACACCTGACTCACCCCCTATCCTGCAGGACCAGGAAGACATTGGTGGCTAGGTGGCTCCTTTGGAGAAAGCAGCACCCCATGGGTCAGGGTTGTTCTCTCAGAAGAATGATGTCTTTTTTGGCCAGACATCTCCCAGACACTGGGTCTGGGGTTTTCCAGGTGAATTTCCCACTGTCTCACTCTCTGAACACTGCACTGTCCCCAGCTCCACAGGACAGGTAACGAAAATCACCCCACCTGATTTCTTATTCCATTCAGGGACAGAAACACCAGTGTTCCATTCCTATTTCCTTCTGTAAGTGGAGATCAGGACCCTCTCCAGTTAGGCCTCCCACCCCTCAGGACCCCAGAAAACTGCTTCTTCCATCTCAACTGGCCAGGTGGGAGATGCGTTGACTTCCAGAAACACAGGCTAGCTCCCATGACCCTCCTATCTTAGTGCTGGCTTATTAGACTTTCCTCTCATGTTGCCTAAAGGGTGTCCCAGAAGCAGCAGGGGGTCCAACAATGCCTGGTAATGCTGACCAGTGAAGGATCAGGCGTCTCAACCCCACCTTCTCTAGCACAGGTAATCCAAATGCTCTGGGACCATCACAAGACACAAGTGGATGATTAAATAGCACTTTGCTTCATGGAGTTATTAAACACATTATATAAGAGCAACCTCAGGTTATGTATTTCAGTGTGCATGAAAAACGTTCATTCCTCGCTTACACCTGAACCTTCCCTGAAGATCCCTCATCATTTATTTGCAGAATACCCCACATATAAAACTTGAAGCATTTCTGGTGCTAAGCATTTGAATAAGGTATCCTCAGGCCAAGTGTCCTTCCTGCTTTTCCTCTGGGATATTTGTGACATCATATTGACTTAAGCAAATAGAATCAGCTAAGAGATGTTTATTCAGCACCTACTATGCCTCAAGCAATCTTGCTTTAAACTGTTCAGCTACTTTGGGGATGAGAGAAAAATGGAGAATGGACTTGTTCTTGTGGCCCTTGTTGCCCACCCTTCCCCCATCCGGCTCCACACCACAGTCAAAGAGGTTTCCAATGAGCCATAACCCTCTTTTATACAATGACTTTCACTGGCTCCCCACTTACTTAGGCTACAGTCCAAATTACTTTGCATGAGTTAGCTGCTCTTTCTGATCATGCTGACCCTTGAGTGTGTGGTTTCTTCTATGGAGTCTCCTCCCCAAATGTGGCCTGAGATTTCTGACTCTTCATCTGTGTCCTAGATGTGATGGTGACAATAGGGAAATTCTGGGCTGGGTGGATGGACCTCATAGATGCTTTAGGGAGCTAGCCAGGCAGTGTCCCTGGGGATTATGCAAAGGCATAAGGGGGTGATAGTGGGTAGGTGAAGGAGGTATTTTGTCTCAGTCTGCAGCTCAGGTCAGAGGCAGGCAGAACACAGATGGTCTGGGGGGGGGACTAGACACGCAGGTTCAGACATGCAAAAACCATTGAACATCCTCATCACCTTTTAGCCTCTTGATCCATGCACAACCTGGCAGCATCTGCCTCCCCATGCTCCACTCTTGATCCACACTCAGCAGGACAGTGTCCACTTTCCCCTCTAGGAGTCTGGTCAGGGGCCATAGGATGCTGCAGAGTGGTGGATGAAGCCTATGAAGACTCATATGGAAGTGGGGATAAAGTTCTCCCAGGAATAGTTGAGGTCAGGGTCCTCTGTGGGAGTGATGGAGACCAGGCGTCTACTAACATGGGCTTAGACTCCTACAAGCCCTAGAGTAATCCTTGTCTGGGAAAGAGTAGGTTCTGGATCTCTGAAGCTGTGCTACCTCAGACTTCTTGTGTGACTGCGGAAGGTTGGAGCTAAAAGGAACCATGTGCACAGAGTAAAGACATTGTTCAGGACATTGTAGGAAGCAGTAGCTGAGCCTGAGCCAAATCCTCTTAGGACTGCAGGGTTGTCCTTCAGCTAGCAACAGGTTGCTTCAGCCAGTCTGAGCTACAGTGTACTCATCTGTAAAATGGGAATAAGAACACCCATCTTAGACGGTCATTGTACCAATTAAAAGAGCTTATTCTTCTCTTTAGTAAGGACTATTCTCCCAGTTTTTGAAATAAAGTTTTAGTTGGAAACCTAGCCACCTCAGAATGGTCATGCTTTATCCATTTCTAGGGCATCTGTGATGGTTAATGTTGAAGGAATTGAGTGAAGGATGTCTCTGTTAAAATCATCAACCCTTCACATAGTCTGTGCAAAGTGTCCCCTGGGGACCTCACCTCACATTAACACCAACATTTTCTGAATCTGTGACCCATGAGAGCTGTGAGGTTTGAGTACACATGCACAGGCCACTCTCACTCTGTTTTACAAACATTCCTGAACTTTATCCTCAGGCTCAAGGTGAATTTGAAACTCTTTCATTCAAGACAAATGTTATCTCTAACCTCCATGCCTGGGCTGTGTAATGACTCATCTTGAACGTCAATGTGATTAGATAGTGATCTGTGAGATTAATAAAGCATCTCTCTGTGTCTTTGAAGGCATTTCTAGAGTTGATTGACATGTAAGACAGTAAATGGACAGGGGAGGACCCAGGATGAATGGGAACAGTGCCATGCAACAGCATAAGTGTGAAAGAGGAGAAACAGCCATCACATGCTAACTCCACTGTTCTGCAGAGAGCACATCAACATGTTGCTGTTGCCCTTGGATGTCATCTCATTCTCCAGTCCCTCAGCACAGCCCTACAGCAGTAGCTTTCAGAGGCTTCTAGCCTTCGTCTTCAGAACAATGCACATGCCTATCAAATATGCTATACTTATAAAATGCAACATTTAATTGTCAATTATTCCCATCAAAGTCTGGGTGAGAAAAAGAATTCATAAGATTAGGCTATAAACAAACTGGTTTTTTTCTCCCTTTCCTCTGATTAAAGTCAGTTACAATGCTGTGAAATGTCTTGGAACATGTGACAGGGAATGGGGAGAAGTGTTTGGTCAAGAGCCAACAAGAAACTAGGTCCTCAGCCCAATAGACTGAGATACTGAACTCTGCATATAACTGTGTATGAAAGTAAGATGAAGCCTATCAGTCTTCATTTCTCATCACTAAAGTCAAGGTGTTGGCTGAACTTTCTGAAACTCTAGCAGAAAATCTATGTTCCTATCTCTAGAAACTTTCTGCCTTCTTTGGTTAACAGCCCCTTTCCCCTTAAAGGGCAAGAGTGTTGAGTCTGGTTGAATCTCTCATATGGTATCACATTGGCACTCCCTTCATGTTTCCCTCTTGCATTTAAAAGCAACCTAGAGATTATACTTAACCCACACAGATAATCTATTCCAAGGGCCATCTAATGAAACCTTACACAACTTTAATTCTGACTTTTCATGTGCTATTAACACACTTATAGATTCTAAGGGTTAGATTGGGCATCTCAAATGTTCTCATGATTGTTGACTATATGAAGTAATGGACTGTTATCAATTTATTAAATCATTCACAATGCATATATTATATACACATCATTTACAGAAAACAAGGGTTCCTCATTCTTGTAACCATCATGTCATTTTAGTTTGCTTTAAACTCTAGGTCATGCTGCCAGTTTGCTTTAATAGCACAGACTATACTCTGGCATTGAAAACAAGAAATCCATGCAAAAAACAACACCCTAGAAACCACTGAGGGGGTGGAAGAGGTTTGGGATTCTTGCCCACACCCTCTCCAGATAGTTATACCACTTGATCAGTCCAGTAGCTACATGGAAAAGATTTATTTACAGAGATTCTCTTTTTCATATTAATTTATTACTTAATTAGCTTATTAATTTTGTGTCTAAGTGTGTGTGCTCATGGGGGTGTGCACACACATGTACATTTCCTAAATCGCACATTTAGTGTCAGGTCTTTTGTACCACTATCTGGGTCCTAGAACTTGAATTCAGCTTGTCAGGCTTGGCAGCATGCACCTTTGCACAATAAGCTATCTCACTAACCCTTGTTTACTGGGATTTACTTTATGTGACCTCATTCTGAGCTCATTCAGGGACTAAGCTGTATGCAGGATGATTATTTTTTGGAGAGCCACTGGATGAGAAAAATGAAGCCATTTGAGTTGCCAAGAGGCTGAACAAAAGCATAAAGGAAATTTTTAGGAATGAGATGTCTACGAGGTCTTTGAAAACTTTAAACCTATGCCTACAAATTTACTACAAAAATGTGCATACCGGCCAATAAAAGTAGACATACATTCTGAACAGATACTTCGTTACAAAAGATTGACAGGTGACAAATATGCATATCTGCAGATAATTCAACATTTTTACCCATTTGGGAAATACCACTGAAAACTATAACGAGACTATGCTGCAAACAACAAGCACTGAAGAAGATATGGAGAGCTAAGGGCAGGTTAGCCTGAAGTTACATGTAAATTAACCTCGAAACTTCATAATCCTGCTCCTAATGAAACTAGAGAAGTGAGCCCTACACTTCCATAAAGACATGTATGTCTCATAATCTTCCCAAACTATTCAATTCTTGAAACTATTCGGTGTAGAATTAACAATACAACTCACATGACTTTATAGGGAGGAAGTTTCAGAGATCCTTCATGAAATCCTAAATTCACATTCTGAAATTCACCTGCATTTACTATTTAAACCATTTTTATATCAAAATGTAAACTGAGGGTAATGTTTATTAACATTCCATTTCCTAGGTAGCAGGGAGAATGACTTAGGTCACATCCACACCTATGCCTGCTCTGTCACATAGACTGAAAAACACCTCTTCCCCAGGGGATCTCTTAAATCACAATAGAAGGAACAGAATGGCATCAGCATAGCCTGACCACTTACTTAGGATGGTGTCAAGTTGTCTCACTCTCAAAAGGCTAGGAGACTCCTTTCTGTGTAGTAGATGCAAATTGTGCCTTGCCAGGTCACTCAGAATTCTGAATGCCATACAATGTAAGAAAATGGGCCTGTATAATCCACCCTCTACAATCCATTCCCTTATATTAACTTTAATAAAGCCTGTGCTTCTGCAACAGGGTAGATGACTGTGTTTGTCTTAGGCAAAGATCTACCGACGCTTACCATCAGAAACTAGCATTCTAATCATGCGAGTTCCTGTCTTAGGCATCTGGGGAGAAGCTTCAAACCCATCTCTGACCTTTGTGAATAAAATAGATTAAGGGAGAGAATACCTTTGGGCTCTGTGTCTCGGAGCCATACTTTTTTTGTCAGGAGAGATCATAATGTTTATGAATAATCATGCTCCTAAAGGCTATAGTCTCCTATTTAAAGGAGAGGAAGATTGCCTGAGTTGAAAATGTTTCTTCTGCTGGTCTAGAGCACCTCTTGATAATTTTATCAAAATCTAGACTTCTTAACACATGCATTAAGTCCAAACATTTACAGGACATGTCAAAACTTTTCTCAACATCTTATAAACAGTTACAAACATTATCAGGTCAATACTATAATTCTAGAATGGGAATTAACAATAAACCCACAATTTAACATATCACACTTTTTTTAAATCCATAGTAATCAAAAGACAATAAAAGATTTTTCGATAGGTGAGAGTCCAATGACATTGCTGCTATCAAATACCAGTTCCAGTCTCTGAGCCGCAGTTAAACCCTCAGGCCTGCCCCCCTCTTGAGTGAAGAAGGGCTTCAATCATTTCTTATTTTGTGTCTTTTCTTCCATGAGGAGAAAGCTTAGGTCTTAGTTTGCAGGTCCAATATTTTAATCAAAATGAGTTCTGTGTCGCAAAGATTAAAACAGTCAAATGTTCAGTCTACATTTGAGCTCCAAAGTAAACAGGATTCAGACTGCAAACAAGTTGTAGTCAACATACAGCAGGACCTCTGTGACTGTGTGTGTGTCCCAAGTATCTGGAAGCAGCTCAGAATGGCATCCAGCAATGCAGAGTGTTGTCATCAGGTCCTGTGAATCAGGCACTCTTCTCTATGGGGGTGGAGAAGACTGTGGGCTTTTTATCCAACTCCTTTCACTCCGATTCCCCTATGGGGATGTCATCAGCTATGACGTCATCGGGACTGCCACTCCTTTCCTGTACATGCAGTCATCTCATCCAGCTTTATTTTCTTTCTGTGAAAAAAGGCACAAACACTTTCTGGACCCCAAATTAATATAGGGCTGGGTCTTTTTGTAATTCATCGCAAGCATTTTTTTCACCTTGCCTTAACAAAGGTCACTTTGGTGCCACCATGTCAGAATCTGTTTGCAACGTTTATCCATTTAAGCTGTTTTCAAGAAGTTACAGGCACACTCCCAATTCCTTTTTATTATTAACCATATATGCAGTTCTTCCATTGGATGAACCATCTGTAAGATTTAGCAGAATATCCTTTAAAGAATCTTTACCAAAATATAGCTGTGCAAATAACAGCAACAATCAGCTGGGAAAAGATTATTAATCTGGCTTTTAATTGAACAAACACAATTGTCCAAGAATCTTTACTTTAAAATTATCAATTAATTTAGTGCTTATTATAAGAAACATCAGTCATAGTCAGTACTCTGCTAAAACATCCCCTAGATTCCATATGCTCTTTTGTTCTGTTCAATTCTCTGCTTTAAATTAAGAGTTTAATGTCTAACTGGCAGAATGGGAAGGTGCAGTCATAAAAAGCAAACCATTTTTTTCATAAAACTGCTATATAAGTAAGTTTTGTATTCAATATACATGCTTGCAAAGGCTGAATCAAAATTAATATAATGTACTCTTTGATTATTGTATAGTATATTCTATCTGCTTGAGTACCTGTTTGGCAGCTTCTATAAGCTGTCTATTGGAAATTGGCTCAATGCTTCCTCTAAGAATTTTACTTAGTGGCTATAGGAATAAGAATATTATGAAGACTTTAGCCATTGTATCTATTTAAAAGTTTTTAAACTATGCTCCTTATAAGTTGTAAGTCTGCCTAGCTTACAGGAAAGTAGAAATAAGAAAGCACATTCAAAATATGGTGCTGGCATAACTGGGCATCAACATGTAGAAGAATGAAAATAGATCCATATTTATCTTTGTGCGTGACACTCAGGTCTAAATGAATCAAAGTCCTCAACATAAAACCAAACACACTGAACCTCACAGAAGAATAGGTTACAAGTACACTAAAATGCATTGGTGTATCTCAAATATAGCCCCAGTGGCACAGACATTGAAACAACTAATAAACAATATCTCTTAAAACTGAGAAGCTTCTCTAAAGCAAAGTATACATTCAACAAGATAAAATGACAGCTTATAGAATGGGAAAAGATCTTTACTAATCAACTCCAAAGCATACAAAGATCTCAAGAAATTGGTCATCAAAAGAAAAAATAATCCAACAAAAGTACAGGGTACAGACCTAAACAGAACACTCTCAGCAGATGAATCTAAAATGACTGAAAGACATTTAAAAGATGTTCAACATCCTTAGCCTTTAAAGAATGCAAATCAAACAACTCTGAGAGTCCATATTATACCTATAAGAATGGCCAAGTTTTAAAACACTGATGTCAACTTATGCTAAAGAGAATGCGGGGTAAAGCAAAAACTCCTGTGCTGCTGGTGGGAATGCAAATTGGCACAGCCACTTTGGATTCTAGTATAACAATTTATATATATATTATGTATATATATACATATACATTATATATATATTATATATACAACAATCTGTCTGCATGTATGACTGCAGGCCAGAAGAAGGCACCAGACCTCATTACAAATGGTTGTGAGCCACCATGTTGTTGCCAGGAATTGAACTCAGGACCTATGGAAGAGCAGGCAATGCTCTTAACCACTGAGCCATCTTTCCAGCCCCTAGTATAGCAATTTCTCAGAACATTAGACAATAAACTACCTTAAAACTCAGGAATACAACTTTTGGGCCTATACACAAAAGATTCTCCACCTTACCATAAGGACATGTGCACAACTATATTAACAGAATTATTTTGTCATAACCAGAACCTGAAAATAACATAAACTCACCTCTTCTACACAGATGATAAATGAGTTGAGATAGAAATCAGAGAAACATCATCCTTTACTAATAACTACAAATAGCATAAAATATCTTTGAGTAACTCTAAACAAGTGAAAAAAATCTGTATGACAAGAACTTTTAAATCTTTGAAAAAACAAAGTTAAGACATCAGAAAATGGAAAGATTTCCCATGCTCTTGGGATGGTAGAACCAACATAGCAACAAATGACAATTTTATCAAAAGCAATCTGCAGATTCAATGCAAACACCCATTAAAAATATAGCAGAATTCTTCACAGACCGCAAAAGAATAATCCTCAACTTCATAATGAAAACAAAACCTCAGGATAGCCTAAACAATCCTGTACAATAATGGAACTTCTGAAGCATCACAATCTCTTGACTTTAAACTTCACTACAGAGCCACAGTACTGAAAACAGCTTGATATTGGCAGGACATGCTCCCTCCATCTGCCACTTGGCTTTGTCTTTCTGGGTCTTTGTCTTTCTAGGGAGCAGGTGGTGCCCATTCCTCATTCAAGCTCCAGTGGGTGTAGCTGTGCTGATTCTTGCTATCTTTTCTTATTTATGTTAACTTGTAATCATAAAATTAGGAGAATTCCTGAATCTTCTCCTCTGTCCTATTGGCCGACTCTGGGTGCTGACTATGGGAGGTAATATTAGCTCTCTGAACTTTGTCTCCTGCTTGCCTTACATACAGGCAGGTTAGACTCAGCTCACTACTTCGTGTGGGTCAAACTCAGTTAGCTACAGTGCATGTGCGAGGACAATTTCAGTGGTAACCTAGGTCATTTTTGGGCCAAATGCCATATTCCCTTCATTCTTTCTACCCATTCAGCAGCATTAAAAGCTGCATCTTTGTGATCATAATGCCTACACACTCTAAATATCTCTGCCTTTGTTTCTGCTCCACTTTAACGTCCTTTAGCTGCCAACATACATAACTGAATACTGTCTCCTTGTCACATATATATACCTTATAGTTTATGATTTTTATTCCTGATTTATTCTCCCACTTACATGCTTTTTTAAATTCTACCCCTTATTTCTGAGCACTCATTCCTTACCTTTCCATCTGTGGTGCAATTTTCTCATGGGTTCCTCACGTTCTCCTCCATATTTCTGGTGATTCTTCCATGTGTTTGGAGGTTCATCTATCAGCCTCACATTGTGGGGTGCCAATATTCAGGGATCAGCCCAGACATAAACTCTTTCTCATTCCAGAGTGGAGGTGTGGAATGAAAACACAATTCACACAACTATACTGGGAGGGAGTTTCAGGGATCCTTCATGAAATCCTAAACTCACATCCTAAAATTCATCCTCGTTTATTATTCAAATAGCTTTTATATCAAAATGCAAACTGAGGGAGAAGTTTAGCATTCTGTTTCCAAGGTAGCAGGGAGAATGACTTAGGTCACATCCACATCTATGCCTGTTCTGTCACATAGACTGAAAAACCATGCTTGAGAGCTAAATTACAATAGAAGGAGCAGATAAACATATTAGCATATCCTGACCACCTGCTTAGGAAAGCATCAGGTTGTCTCACTATCAAAAGTCTAAGCCACCACCGTCTGTGTGGCAGGTGCAAATTGTGCCCTGCCAGGTTGCTCAGCATTCTGACTGTCATACAGCATAGGAATATAGGCTTGTATAATCCGGCCCCTACAATATCCCATTCATAAATGTCACCTGGTTCAACAACACCTTCTGTCATAAAAGAGGCCTTGGTGGAAGATGGAGTAGACAACTTGAGAGGCTTCATGGTGTTTGTGATTTATATTTTAAAATTAGACTGAATGCTACTCTGTTGTTGTGACAGCATTTATGTGACACCCTATCATTGTAGGGGAAGCCCAGCCCAAGGGGGCATGTTTGCCTTGGGATAATGTTTATGTATAAATCTGGCAGTGTGAACCCTGCTGGCCCTTTTGTACTTCTGGTTTCATCGCTGGATCGCTGGTGTTGTAAGCTATTTTCTTCATTAAAGTTTCATATTTCATTAGTAAGTTAGCCTGGTTATTATGCCTCATCATATCATGTTTTCTGTTATCTGAGGTAGGATCTTACTCTCAATTTGTCTCAAATTTATAATCATTCTGCCTCAACTTTAGAATTTCTGGGTTTAGAAGCATGTACCATCATACCCAATAAATGTATTTCTCAAAGTGGATTGTCAGATCTATATAATTTGCATTTATAATGGACATGTAATGTGAGCTTATATAACTACTACTAGGTTGCCCTCTCTAGAAGCAACTACAGAGCTTAAATCGACCTAACAGCATCTTCCAGTTTCCTCTCTCAAAACTTTGTATTTGTGCCTTTCATGGTGTCATGCTGATATAGAGTGAAAGTTTGCAAGGACTAAGTTCTTAATAAGCCACTTTGATGAACGTGGCACATGTCTCCTCCTTTAAACATTATCCCTAGTCCCAAATCATTTCCCTATCTTGGCAACCAGTTTAACAATGACTTCAGTCCTAAAAGTGATCCAGATGGAAGAGACAAGGTAGAATTTAGCAACCTCACAGTAAATTTTTTTTTTTTTTGGTTTTTCAAGACAGGGTTTCTCTGTGGTTTTGGAGCCTGTCCTGGAACTAGCTCTGTAGACCAGGCTGGTCTCGAACTCACAGAGATCCGCCTGCCTCTGCCTCCCAAGTGCTGGGATTAAAGGCGTGCGCCACCACCGCCCGGCCCTCACAGTAAATTTTAAAAAATCAGTTTATTAGGATACAACCTTTTTCTCCTTTTTTCCTTCGGAATGATAGTTTCTATTTTAATTATCATAAAATCACTCGAACTTATGCTTTTGTTATTTCTCAGACAAGAAAGACAATGTCATTCTACATTCCTAATGTTTATCAAATTACTGGGCCTGGGGAATGATATGGGTGCAGGCTGAGTCATGCAAGCTTCTGGTCCATGCTGAGTCACAGGAACACCAAGTTGATGACAATCAACATCAGGTACTGGATCCTCACTGGAACTTGACACAATAGGTTTGGCCAGTTCTGCAGAGTAGTAGCAAAGTCTATTCTACCTATGTGTGGACTTGACTTGCTTAGGGTCCCTGTCATATACAAGAAGCAGTAAGATGTTGAGAAAGTGACTAGCTACTTTTAATTTTCTCCTCTTTGCAAGAAAGCAGAGCTATAGGGTAGCCTCCCAGACATGGCCAAAGGGGTTTTGTGGTCTAGGTGTTGTGAGGCTGGGAGAAATGAGATGAGGTGAGAGGAGGTAAAGAGAAGCAGAGCAAGAACTGTGGGATGGTAGGTGTGCAGTGCTGACCGCAAGGCCCTCGCTTGTCACTCATGAGTAGGTCAGGAAGGCCAGAGTGTCTCACTTTTCCTGTGTGGAGCCAGAGGCCTGCAAATGTGCAGACCCCCAGTGTTCAGATACTCCTTAATGTTTGTCCCCCTTGAGATGCTCCAGATCCTTCCCACCAACACTACATCCCACCAGAAAGTGCCAGCCTCCAAATAGAGCCACACAAAACACATCCACTATAAATAACATGAGGTTTAAGCCCACCCCAGAGGTACTCTGGCCCAATGAGAAACTAGGGAGGGAGTGTTCTACCCCCTCTCCCTCAACATGTGCATTCGGTCTGGAACACTGAGCATGTGCACACTAGAGACTGTTAAAAGAGCTGCCAAGGAACTGCTGAGGCAGTGGAGAAGGAGGTCTGTGAAATTCAGCATGGTGAGAGCAGCCCCCAGGCCATGGAGACCTGACTCAGGGCCTCTGACTGGTGGGTCTCACAGCTGGTAGACCACCATCTCCTCAGAGTCTTGTGACTCCTCACAGCCCATGTTCTCATGAGGGTGAGATGTCCTCTGTGAAGATTCAGAGGTGACTGAATGCAATTCCTGCCTTGAATCCCAGCCCTGCAGAGGCTGACAAAACAGATGCAAGAATTTGAGGCCAGCCCCATCTAGGGCTCCAGTCTCAAAAGAATACAGGTAAATGGAGTGACAGATGAGGATTGCAGAGAGAGCTTTGTTTTTGTTTTTGTCAATGCACTTGACCAAGAGAACAAGCAATGGTGTTGGTTCCAGCAGTTTCTACAAGCTACAAAGCTTCCTAGCCTACTGCTCAGCATAAGAAAGTGAAAGTTACTGAGCCCATTGGTGTTTTAAGAATCTCTCATAGCACAAGTTGCTCTCTGCTTTGCTCTATAACAGAAGTTGCCCTTGAACACCTGGTAGGCCTCCCCTCTGCCTCCTCCTTGCAAGGATTACAAGCATTTGTCACCAGCTCCACCCAGCTTCCCAAAGAATCTTCATGTGGTTGTGGTGCTGCTGTTTCTCATGAAATGTGGTTTATAAGTGGGATACTTTGTTCACATTAGGAAGTAAATTTATTCTAATGCAAGTGGTTGCCATGCATTCCTCTGAGTGGTCAGAGCTTGACCACTTATTACATTTGATAAGCAGAATGCTCTCATGAGTACCTAGTGTAATGTTGCATACATATTTGTGTTTCATTATATGAATGTTTGCATTTGAAGATACTGTCTCAGATATGATGGTTGTGGAAACCTCTTTTCAGTATACAGAAAATGAAACTCTGTCCCTTATCTTCTACCACACAGGCTCTGCAACAAATGGGTCATGGATGTCAGAATGAGACCTGACACCCTGAAAATGCCAAAGGACATGGTGTTGGGGGAGAGACCTGTATTTCAAAATCTGCATTTTGTTTACAGCCAACTTGAGCTCACAAGTTAAGAAAAAAATTTACTTCTATCCTCTCTGCAGGGTCTGGGAAATCAACCTGGCCTCTTATCTCCTAGCAGAGACCTGCAGGCACCAGGCTCTGGAATCAGTTAGCATTTTCCTTTGTTAGTCAACAATCGCAGACCCTCAGTATTTACTTATCAGCTAGGAATGTATGTCTCCAGACCGGAATTTCAGCAGAGCAGAGTTTCCTGACACCTCTCCCCCATTTTTGCCCATTTGCTATATAACAGCCTCTGAGAGGAAATAAAGGGAACGGCTTCAGAAATCCTGTCTTGCCATCATTTTTCGTGTCTCCTTTCATTCCTCTCCACTAGGTTTATCAAGGACCCCCGTTCATATCCCGCAGGTCAGGATAATATGGTAGAGAAAATATTCCCACTTCTAAGCACAGGTAAGGGTTTTCTGAATAGGATCCTCATCTAATAGGAAATGTGACAAAAAATTAACAAATAAGATCTCATGAAATTAAAACTTTTCATTAAAAGGCAAAAAAATATGAAAAAATCACTGGTGCAACAGTGACATGAGAGTTAGTGTATAATTAGTTTCCTTCCGATCTGCACTACAAAAAATTAGTACAGTACACAGTACCTGATCAGAAGACCATGGCTGGAAGGGTCATAGCCCTTTAAGATTACACTACTAGTTCTGCTTTGTGGAACAAAATAGATCTCTTCAGCTCTCAATCTTAGTCAGAGGTTCTTCTTTCTGTAGTAGGTAGCCATAAATACACAGCCTCGAAACCTCAAAATGCTGAAGTGACCATGAACACTAAGTTCTGTATGGGGCATGAAGAAAAGCCACTCACCATAGATTTAGAGAGTATTATAGAAATAGGTCCTGAATATTGTGACTGAGGATGGGGTACTTACTGTGAAATGTTATCTTTTGGACATGACACAGCCATAGTTAACTCACAAGAGTCATGACCACCTGCAGCTTCAGGTAAACATCTTCAGGACTAACCTTGAGCATATCTATCTGTACTGAACCAAACAACTAGGAGAGGAAGTCTGCAGGTGGAGGAAAAAGCCCACTATGCTTTTGTATCTGTGTTGATGGTAACACGACCCTTCTGCAATGTATTTGGATAGAAAATCAAAAGGAATCTAGAAATTGACCATTGGTATTATTTACCAGTTCCCCCTTTCATTACCTGACTGCCTCCCAGGGAAGACAGTGCAAAACCTAGTCCCTCAAATTAATGAGTTTATTGAAGTTAATAACAGGAGTACAGGTAAGCAATTACTTACAGTAATATGAATGACTCAAATGCAACAGCATCACCAAGGCTCATATTAAAATGGGTGATTCATGAAAATCAGAAGCCTGAGTATCTCTGCATGACTCACTGCTTCAGCTGTCCTGCTCAGCACCTATATAACCTTGGAAGGGGAAGGGCCTTATTAATCTTATCAGTTTCAGTTTTCCCAGCCATGGTTTAATGCCTGAGACTTAGGAACCTCCTTCTTTTTTAATAGAACTTTCTGAGCCAAAGGAAGAGCATACAAGTTGGATATCCATTATCAAATAGCCAGTCCTGAAAACATACTTGCTAGCTATACAGAATGACTGGTTTACAGTTAGCAATACATAACTGCATGCATATACACATGTGCCGTGCCAGCGTGGGCTGGAACCAAGAGTCTCAGTGGAGGGTGTCCAGGTTGAATGAATACACAGAGCATGAGGTTGAGGTGGAACAGCTTCCTTCATTGTCTGCTGGACTGGTTTTATACCATGGCACCAAATGAGGAGGGGGCTGCGAAGGGATTGTAACCTGACCCTGACAGAGATCAAGGAATGGTCACCATGCACTCAAAATTCCTTCCTTCCCCACCCCAGGAGCAGAGGGAATTTATTATGTTTTCCTTGCAGATCAGCACCTCAATGGGGGCAGGGATATCAACTCGGGGCTGCAGTTCCCACAATTCCCCCTACTTTATTTTATAATGAGGGATCCTGTCTTAGGTCCTGTGGGAGAAGTACCTTCCCTTACCAGTCATAGGGCCCCCATGCCCTGTCTTAGGTGGGGAGTCTCCCCACAGGTTGCCCATCCTTGGAGACCCTCATTTTTTCAGCATCTGCAGCCACACCTCATGACTTCTGGGAGAGTCATGCACCAGACTGAGTAACACCTGATGGTGGACAAGCTCAGTCAGGGTGAAGATGTTTAAGACTCATTTTAAGAGGAGCAGGCCTACTGCCACCCCTACTAGTTCCAAGATCCCCAGGGATAAGGCACCTCCCCATCGCTGTGCCCAACCCCCAATCTGGGCCATGGTATTCCACCATCCCTCAGCAGATACAGGTTTAACACGAGTTTCATTAATTGCAATAATTTGATGTACCAAAGAGTGGGTAAAGTTTACAAAGGAATCATTCCAAAGTCCCCTAAGGTAAGCATTAAGGCATTGCACCTCAAAGGACATATTTTTTACTTCCATAAGGGTCACACAGGCAGAATGATAAAAATGAGAACAAGAGGCTTGTTGTACCATCCACAACACATGAATCTGTTCTTGTAATAAGGCCGTTTGCTGATATAAATTTAACATGCCCAATTGAATATGTGAGTTAATGGTATTTTGGGTTTCTAAGGCCTGGGTAACATAGGCAGCAAGAGTGTTAACAGTCTCTGCAGTAGCTGCACTCTGGGACACGGTGATTCTTGCAATGGTGGTGGCTGTGGCTGATATGGCGATAGCTGTGATGACTGTAGTGGTGATCCCAAAGTCTCTCCTTTCTCTTTACAAGATAAGCTCTCGTCCATCTTGTGGGTCTTCTACCACCAGGGGAACCAGGGCAGGAATTCTCACCATCAGCATGGACTCATCTGTCAGGGACCAGCAGTTGCTCAAAAAGCAGGAGCTGGAAGAACAATTAAGGACACCATCCTCCCCAACCGACCCATTAAAGGAGACAAACATAAAGGGAAGTAGAACACAAGCTAGGCTGACAATAGAGAAATTCATTCCCACTGCATAATTAATCTGGAGGGAGGTTTCAAAGATGTCCAATTTGTGTTCCATCAGGCTGCAGCACTGAAGGCCAAGCCCCTTTGAAGGGCTAAAGGTCTAATATTTGTATATGCATGAGGGCCGCAGAGAAACATGCCTGTGAACATAGGTGAAACTCCTGCCATATTTGGATTTCTATGGGAAAAATCAAAGGCCCCTCCCAAGGAGTTTTTAAAGGTAGGCCGGTGACCAAACCACCATAAATATTTATCTCCCTCCAATTTCCATGGTTCCTTAGGAGCACAATTTCCCCAAGGCAATGGTAAGTATAATTTGAAGGATTGTGGTGTCTTCCAACATAAGGGAGCTGGTCTCGGAGGGGTAGGGAATCCAGAAACATTTCTTTTAAAATTTATTGGGTAAAAGATATCTCTCAATCCAAAACAGGGATGCCCAGAAGAATTAGAAGAAAAGTCTCCCAGAGAATAATTACTAAGGACCACACATGGCCCAGAAAGGGAGACACTAGGCATCACTGAAATATTGTTAATCCTCCAGAAGCAGAGGGCATGGGATATATCAAATGTTAAATTACCCAGTGAGGATCTTTCTAATGCTGTATTTGCTGCAGGAACTCCCAAGGTATAATTGGTGGAGTAAAAGGATGGAAAAACAGAGCTTATTTTACTTACCGGCATCAGTATGGGTGGATTCCTCACCAGTGCCCAGCTCAGGCCTCCCTCGATGTTCTTCACTTGAACCCATATTATCAGGGCCAGTAGGGCCCGACTCCACTGGCCGAACATTTCACTCCAGCACTCAGATGGGTTTTTTTTGGTTCCTGGAGGGAAGACACAAATGGCTCCCCTCACCCTAGCCAACATAGGTGTAGGTGATTGCCATTGTCCCATGATACTATCTTTCCATATAACCCAGCCCAGAGATTGGGAGGGTTCTGCCAATGTCTTTCCATTGCTGTTAGACCTTGTTTATCTACTGTTAGAAAATTTAAAATGTATAAAATTGTAGATAATTGGGTATTTGGGGAGGTGATATACTCCCCCTTCTTTATTTTACAAAAAAAGCTGTTTAAGGGTAGCATGTGTGCGCTCCGTTATAGCCTGTTCAGTGGGATTATGTGGAATTCCAAAGGTATGTATAATTTGTTGTTCTTGGCAAAATTTTGCAAACTGTTGGCTGGTATAAGCTGGTCCGTTGTCTGTTTTGAGAAAGTCTGGGATGCCCATATAGGCAAAAGCCTGTAGGCAATGGGCAATAATGTCCTTAATCTTTTTCCCTGAATGTAGGGAGGCATAAATTACCTTGGAATAAGTATCTACAGAGACATGTACAAATTTAAGTCTGCCAGCTTGGGACAAATGGGTAACATCCATCTGCCAAAGGTGGTTAGGATGGAGGCCTCGAGGATTAACACCTTCGTTGTGGGCATTATGAAATGGAGCACAAGCTGGACATTGGGACGTGATTTGAATAGCCATGGCTAGAGAACACCCAGAGTGAAACTTTAGAGAAGAGGCATTTAAATGATACTTTTCATGAAGATGACAGGCTCGTTGTTCCTCAGAAAGGAACAGTGCCATTGGGCAGGTGAGGGAATCAGCAAGCTTATTTCCCTCTGCCAAGGGCCCTGGCAGATCAGTATGGGCCCGAATGTGGCCAACAAAGGCAGGAAACACTCTTTGGCATATAAGACTTTGTAGCTGAACCAAAAGGTGGAAAACCTGAGAGGTAGATAATATGTATGGTGAGGTTTCCAATGGCCCGACAATCCTTGCCACATATATACTATCAGTATACAAGTTGAAGGGTTGATCCTTGAAAAGAGAAAAGGCCATAAGGCAGGACATGAGTTCTGCAGCTTGGGCAGAAATTGGACCTAGGGGCTGCTTTTCTTTAATTGGATCAGAGACTACCATTACATAGCCCTTGGAAGAACCGTCAGTGAACACCGACCACACTCCTTTAAGGGGGGAGGTTTTAATAATTTTTGGAAAAATAACAGGATGATTCTTAAAAAATGAAATTAAATGGGAATTAGGATAATGGTTATCAAAAATGGCTCCAGTGGTGGTGATGAACAAGTGGTGGTCCATCCATCTTGAACCCTCTGTAGCCTTGTTATTTCCTCTTTTTGATAAGGGATTAGAAATTTATTTGGGATCCTGCCAAAAACTTGTAAACTAAAATCATATGCCTTCCATAGAAGCTGTAGCACCATTTCATAATAAGGAGTCTCCACCTTCTTAGGGGAAACGGATAAATGCAGCCAATAAATGTGTCCCCCTTGCAAAAAAAAACTCCAGTAGGTGAAAATTGTGAAGAAAAGACCATGAAATAAAAAGGCCACGGAGATATGCTCGCTCAAGAGCATTAAGCAAGGCATATAGGACTTCTTTTGCCGCTGGAGTCATGATCCTGGGGGAGGCAGGGGAAGGGTCCCCAGGCAGCATGTCATAAAGGGGCTTAAGAGCTCCTGTAGGAATGGAAAGGGAGGAATGGATCCACTCAACATCTCCCAATAATCTCTGCCAGTCATGGAGGGTCTGTAAATGGGAGCAATCCAGCTGCAGTCTCTGAGGCTGAAGCCCAATGAATTGGATTTGAAAGCCCAGATAGGAATGGGGGTGCCTGCATCTGCACCTTCTCTGGGGCCAAAATGAACCCATGTCCCTCCAGAAAGGTCTGTGACTCTGCAAACATTAATAAACTTTCCTCTTTTATTGGTGCTGCCAGAAATATATCATCCAAATAAAGGACAACATGGAAGGAGGAAAACTTATGCCTAAGTGGATCCAAACAAGCTGCAACATACATTTGACAAATTGGAAGACTGGCAGCCCTGCCCTGGATTGTTAGGGTCAGGAATTTTTATCACAGGGGCAATCACTGGGCAGCACTTAACGCCTCCATGGGGAGCCTCCTCCTAGTGGAGCCTCCTCCTAGCCCAACCAAATGGGAGGGACTGGAGAGGTCCTGAATTGCTCAGAAAGAGGATAGGGAGGGGGCTTGTCCTGCTCCCCAGAGGTCTCCTTTGTCTTTTCTTTTAAACGGGCCCTGCATAATTCCTGCTGTAGCACTGCGATTTCTCCCTCCAAAACTTCTTCTTCTGAACCTGTTGATTCCCCCAAGCTCTCTTCAAAATCAGACAAAAAGGGTAGAGGCGTGTTTGCGCAGAAGAATTTTGCTTGGGAACTCCGTCCAAGGATTCACTTCCCTTTCCCCCTGTCTGGAGGTTTTTGCTTTCTTTGAATCTTTCTCTCTTCTACCTTGTCGGGCCTCCCCTCAGCAGGCTGAGAGAGCAGTTTGGCCTCTGCATCAGAGGCATTATCAGAACAAAGGGAAGCCTTAGTCTCACTCTCTTGAATTTCAGATAATACCTCTTTTGTTGCTTCCAAAGCCTGCTTAACCCAGACTTTCCTCTGTAAGCAAAGTATCCCTGATCAGTCTTCAAAGGGAGAATGTGGCCATTGGCAGGACCTCAGGCCCCTCCTTTCTCAACGTTTTCTGAAGATCCCTGTGGACCTGTTCCCATTCAGAAATATTGAGGGCTCCACTGGTGACGAACCAGGGACTCCACGTCTCTATAGTTTTAAGTAAATCTTCTAAAGTCTTAGTTTTTACAGCTGTCCCCTGCTCTTTCAATAATCTCTTTAACTGAAACTTTAACTCCCATTTACCTGGGATATTTTCCATTTCTTAATTAATTTTTTTAATATATATCTCCCCAATCCGTCCCCACTGGTGTACAGGATGACCCAGTCCACTGTACCTCACTTTCTGATCTCAGTTGGGACCTCCAGATGCCACACCAGCGTGGGCTGGAACCAAGAGTCTCAGTGGAGGGTGTCCAGGTTGAATGAATACACAGAGCATGAGGTTGAGGTGGAACAGCTTCCTTAATAGTCTGCTGGGCTGGTTTTATACCATGGCACCAAATGAGGAGGGGGCTGCGAAGGGACTGTAACCTGACCCTGGCAGGGATCAAGGAATGGTCACCATGCACTCAAAATTCCTTCCTTCCCCCGCTCCAGGAGCAGAGGGAATTTATTATGTTTTCCTTGCAGATAAGCACCTCAAATGGGAGCAGGGATATCAACTCGGGGCTGCAGTTCCCACACACATGCATGTAACAATTAATAAAAAGAGATGACATAAATTATACCTGTGACCCTGACAGTTGATGCACATGGTTGTGTGCATAGTCCTTCTCCCATTATGAACCCCACTCCACACACCATGCTGACAATGCCTTGCCCCAATGTACTCTCTCCCCAGGCTCGAGCGAGGTTTCGATGACAGTGGTGATAGACCAAATGCTCAGAACCCCAGTCACTGGTGCTGCAGCCAGCGCAGCCTGGATAGCTGAGACTGGTGGGGGGTGCCGGGATTGAGACACAGAGGCTTCTTTTCAGGTGGAAGCACAGCAACCTTTGTTTTGCCCAGCAACCTTTTATACCTCTTCTCCTTCTGTGGAGACCCACTGTCCAGAAAGAACACAAACATCCTTGTCAATAACAGACCACAAGGAAGTTCCCCTGTGGGTCAGGGGGAGTGAGGGCAGCTGGATCACAACAACTCCCCCCATTTTATTTTATAATACCTTGCCTGTCATGGGGAATAGCCATCTAATATTCCCTGTATTAAGTAGCATCCTGCTGCCAAAGTATTGCCCATCTGTGGCTACCCAGACACATAGCCCTAAACCAAGTATCCCCAGGACTGACAGTGCCAAGGAGCCAGACCAGCACTGTAACCATCTAGCATGCACTAACTGGATGGTAAAATTAACAAAAGCAGTATTCCAAACCCTCTCATATGATGGTTGAATTCCATAACAGTAGCAGAAGCACACAATACAGTGCATGAGTAACTCACAACTGTTGAAAAGTCCAAAGATAATCCACTTGCTCCTGAACCAGAGCTACTTCTTGGTTCAAGGTCAATATGCCCAATTGAATATTTCCAATAAGATCATTTTGAATGTCCAATGCATTGCTGACTCTTTCAGCAAGCTGGTTGACAGTCTCAGCTGTCTGCACAGTCTGTGAGAGAGCAAGTCTGGCAGCAGTAGCTGTGGTGGCAAAGCTCTGCTCCAGCTGCCTTCTGGCCCCAGCCGCACTCACTCTGGATCCAAACTGCTGCATGGAGTGGAGCAGAACTCGGGGAAGCAAGCTCACTGCTCCTGCGCCGGAACCATTGAAGGGGCCCCACTTTACCAATTTTTTAGGGAATTTGGGCATCATCAACCTGTCTGGCTACTTCCTGCTGAGCAGGGGCGCTGCATTCATGGTAGTATTTTACATCAACATTTCAGGAGTTCTCAGTGATTTACACCACATAAATGTGCAATGAATCCACAGATTCTCATCCTCTGTGGAGACAAAAGCTGAACCTCTTTTCCAAAGTATCAAATCCTTAGGCCTGTATTTTAAAGTCAAAATACCTTTTGTAGCAGTTCCCAGAATCAAATGTCTTTCTCCAGTCCAGAACACAAAAGACAACACAATCAACACAATAACATATATCTCTACACATTCTATCTTTTGAGGCCCTCAATTCACATTCCTGCCTCCTCTTTATTTCTTCCCTACTGGCTAATCTTCCAGAGGGCATCCCTCAGAGCATCTCTGGGGATGAAGACACACATACTCCTTTTAATCAGACTTGGTTTGTTCCCAGTCTGGAACATTTAAACCCCCTCCTGCACAAAATCTTTGGCTGTCTTCCTTGTTACTTCCATGCCTTGTTGCTTTAAGAGTTCCAGTTACTTTTTGAGGCCTTTCAATTCACTCTCCTACCTCTTTATACTTGCTTATCTCTTGGAGGAAGTCCCTCAGAGTTATCTCTGGGGATGAAAAATAAAAACACTTTACCTTCCCCAATATGCTCCTTGGACTGAGGGACCCTGTTCACAAATCCCCACTTTCTAGATCTCAGTGGAACCTCCACCTGCTGCAGCCAGCACAGCCTGTGGTTTCTTGGCCTGTTGTCCATCCCTACCTCACCCAAGGCTACCAGGAGCCCTGGTAGGAAACCAGCCACTCCCAGGGATTAGTTAGAGGAGTAAGTAAGGAATGCTTTGCTCACAGGTCATGTGTGCAGTTGGCAGGCTTGTGCATGTGGTAGCCATCTTTCAATAGCTTGAAAAGCTCTTCCACTGGGATGCCAGGATATGGTGAGCCCCCCAGTGTAAAGATCTCCCAGAGCAGGACTCCAAAGGACCATCTGTATGGGAGTGAGGGCAGAGGCCTGTTACTCCTGGTCAATAACTGTAGCAGTTTTACAACAGGACAGGTTACCAATGGGCAAGGAAGGGTATGTGGATGAGAGGCATGGCAGGGCTATGCTGTTGTCTCAAATGAGAAGACAGAATACAGCCTGAGTGGGCAAGAACCCTAAAGGCTGTGATAGGTGTGACTTGAGTCTTGCTATCCCCATCCTATGTTGGGACACATACACATCACTCTGGTGGGTGTAGACTCCGTCAAACAGGGAAGCTGGTACCATCCACTTCACAGGTAGCCGGCCCTAGGCAGAGGGAGAGTTGTTGGCTGTCAGGTGTCCCCTGGTGGAGCACCGTACCCAAACCACCCTGGAATGGGGCTCACATCTGTGGTCTTCCTGTAGTATTCCAGATTGTGCACATCACGGGCCAGGCCAAAATCTGCAATCTTCATCATATTGTCCTCAGTCACCAACACGTTTCTGGCAGCCAAGTCTCTGTGAATACACCGAAGAGGCATGAAAGGAACCTGTGCTAAACTGACAGCTCCCTAGCCTAAGCAAGCTTGACATCCACTCTTCCATTCAGAAAGACCCTACCTCGCCTGTGCCCTAGCTCTGCTCACCTTCTGAGAAGCCAGGTACCTCGGGCCACCTGATAGGCACAGGACACTAGATCTTTGCAGGTAAGCTGTTTTTCTGGCAGCCTGGAGTCACCATCATATTCCATGCTTAGAGCCCTTTGTGCCTGCAGGAACTCCTAGAGGTTGCCCCTGGCAGCATACTCCATCTGCACATACAATGGTCCTGGAAGCACAGATACCTCGGAGATGTTGTGTGACTCAGGGGTCCCGATCTAACTGTCCACCCACCTGCTGTACTTACCACCCTGTGTGCAGGCCCCCAGCAGGTTGATAATGTTCTTGTGCTTGCCAATAACTTTCATCATCTCCATCTCAGACACCATGTCCAACAAGTCCTGGTCATTGGCACCATCTGTGTTGAAAGCGGGAATGTCAGGTGGTGGCCCTGCAGCCCCCACTGCCCTGCGCTACTTCTCTCCCTCCTCACCTTTCAGCATTTACACAGCCACAGTGACAGGCTTGACAGTGTTGTCCATGTTAAAGCCAACAGCCTCTGCCATAAAAACCTGGCCAAAGCAGCCTTCTAGAGAATTACCAAGTGTCAGCCTGTCCGAAGAAGCAGAGGCAGTGAGTATGTGCCCAGGACCGCCAGCCCTCATGGCCCTGTGCCACTGCATTCATAGCTGGCAATGGGCTCTTGCTCATGAAGACAGAGTAACCTGAATTTCACCCTGGACCCCACCTCCAACAGGCCTCTGCCTGGTAGCCATCTAGCCCCCAGCCACAGAACCTCCTCCAAGTATACATAAAACCCCACCAGCACTGACTGAGTTCTAGATATTTCCCACTTTGGGTTGGCTGGCAGCTCAAGCTCAGAAATACTGGCCATTACAGTATGTTCTCTTGAAACTGGGTGGATGATGTGGACCAAGGGTATGTCAGAGTTCATGGAGGTCACCTGCTTGAATCATTGAGGACAGGTTGGTGCCAGACAATGGATGCTGGTATTTGGGAAAGGATTGAAGTGGTGTAACTCCCAGGAGTAGCAAGGTCAAGTCCATGTGAGGCAGTATGTAGAGCCAAGAAGAGGGATGCTAAAACAGTGGTTACTGAAGACTCAAAGTTGTTTTGAGTAACTTGGGATCCATGTGGAGGATAGGAATATGGAAGGGTCAGCTCATCTGACTGCAGAGAAATGAGTACTAAGCAGGCCACAGGTACTGCTGGGAATTTAGGACGTTCAAGGTACAGCAGAGAGATCAAAACTTGGTATCTACTTTCAGTTACCTGTTGCTCAGGTGTGAAGCAGAAGCTATTGTCAACACTGGGAGCCCCCAGGTTCTTTCTTGAGACTCTACGCAGGTAGCAGAGTGTCACAGCTGCAGTCAAGACTAAGATGGAGAAGCCCACCCAGAAGCTGATGGTGCCTGCAGATAACCTGCCAGCTGCACTGCTCTCTGCCAGCTCTCTCTCAGCTGCAAAGACATAAAAGTTGGGGCCTCATCCAGCCTTGTGGGACCTCCCATTGCCCTGAGCTCTAGGTACCTGTTGGGGAGCAAAGCTACTGGGATACTCAGAGTTTGGTTACCTATGTCCCCAACTCACATTGGTAGCCCAAAATATCTATGAGTCAGCAGGGACCAGACTCAGGAGAGAAGCCTGGCAGAGCCAGAAGCATCCACACCACCACCAAGGCTCCCAGGAGATGCCAGAGCCTCAAGGCTAGACTGTAGAAATCCAACTAGAGGACTATGGGGGAGGCCTTTGCAAGATCAAGATGAGGAAGGGTGACACTCCCATACCAAGCACAAGGCCAGGGTGATTACCACAGGATGGATTGCAGTAAGTCATAAGTGCACCCCTGCTGTCCCTGTCCCTGGCAGCTTTGTTATGTTCTGAGCCAGCACCATAAGAGGACAAATGGAGCAGCAGCAGCAACAACAAATACCTGGCAGTACCTCCAGCCATGAAGAGTGATGGGAAAATCTGAAATAATTGCCTGCCAGACAGGTGTACTCCCCTGAGTCCTCAAAGGTGATATTGCGCAAAGACAGAACTTCTAGCTCCTTGTTGCTTGTGTTAACGCCTGATGTCTACAAAGAGAGAACAGAAATCAATAGGCAAGCACCAGCACATCCCTTTGGGTACCACAGCACCATCCACACAGAGATGATCAGGCAGGCTTCAAGGAAAATGCCACCTCTGCTACCACCTTGACACCTACAGCTCTACCACTGCAATGGATGCCCTCTGCATCCTGAACCAAGGCACAGAGCATAAAACCAGTCCCTCTATTGGTGGATAGTTCCCTGTCCCAAGGTAAGCATTGGGCACTTGGGCAGCATGGTGCCACAAAGAAGCAACATGCAGAGTTAGTACAGAAAAAAAGATGGGCAGACAGATGTATGGAGAGAAAACCAGAGGAAATTGGTGTCAGCCAGAGAATGGTGGGAAGTTGATGTTCTGAAGCAGCACAGGGCTCAGCCCCTGGAAGGTTCTGAAAACTTCTAAGCAAGAGAACAGCACAGACCTGAGGGGCTTTGAAGGAGGTAGGAAGTCAGTGCTGGCTGGGAGCTACCAGTATTATCAAGGCATCAGAAGCAGAAGATGAGTCAGAGGTGGGTCAGTTATCACCTACTTGAGGACTGTGAACATACCACCAAAATGCCTTCTCAGCCATGCTTATGAAATTGATGGTTCAACAAATGTTCTTGCCCCATCCCATTCTGACACACTGAAAGATAAAGGTGTGCATCTGCCTTCAGATTGTCACTGATCCAGGACATCTCTAGAAGAAAATGAGGACAAGACAGGGCAAGGGAGATGCCAAAGAATGGGTTGGGGAAGGAAGCACTGGAAAGCTGCCTGAAGTGAGGCACATAAAGGCAGTGGTGGGTGTGGTTTCAAAGACTGGCCTCCTTCATGTCCACTCTCCTTACACACACACACACACACACACACACACACATACACACACACACACATATACACATGGAGAGGGAGAGAAACAGACACACACAGAGAGAGAGAGAGAGAGGAGAGAGAGAGAGAGAGAGAGAGAGAGAGAGAGAGAGAGAGAGAGAGAGAGAAGGGAACCCATACTCTTCAAATTTTCATCCCAAGGGTCATATCACATCAGCCTGTGCTCACGAAACCACACACCCACAGTGGGAGGTACACTGGACATGGCCCTAGTGGTCTCTCCCAACAGCCAGGATACCAACTCCTGCCAACACCTGTTCCTCTCTCCCATCAGACCTCCAAGTCTCTCTTTCCTGTGCTGCAAAGCCCAAACTCTCTCTCTCTCTCTCTCACGTGGCCCCCACCTGAGGCTATGAAGCAAAGCTCCAGGCAGAGGGAGGCAGGAAGAGTTCGTCAAGGCAGGGTGGAGCTAGTGCTACAGTGCAGGCAGCGGGAGAGTGGACAGCCAGTCCTCTGATGTCAGAGGGCACTAGTACAGCAGACATCCTCCTGTCCTGAGCACCAAAACTATCACCCAAGAGAAGCCTTCTGTAGACCCAAGCCTCAGAGCAAACAGGGAAACAAGTCCTACGGGAGGGCACAAGTAACACAGAGCCTGCCTGCAGCTCAGAACAGGTGATAAGTTCTGAGACTCAGGTGCCCCTTCACAGAAACTCCAACACATGGGTCCCAGTCCCAAGGTATTCCTCAGCCAAAGAGGGACTTAAGGACCAGGGCAAGGCACTTCCAGCTAACCCATCCACCCAACCAGCTGCCAACAACAGAGCCCACCTTGAGTACAGTGACATAGGGCTTGCCATCCGGGCCTGTCTTACTGCCATTCACCTCAACATGCTTCAGCCACTGGATGTGTGGTTGGGCATCACTGTACACCTTGCAGTGGAACTCTACATCACTTCCTAGGGTGGCTGTCTGGTTTTCTGGCAGCTCAGCCTGCAAAATGGGCCAATGTGGGAAGTGCTCTGTAAGACACAGACAGGTCAGGTGCAGTGGGTCCAATCCCCTGAGGCTGACCTGCTTTAGTCACCCAGTCTGGCTCTTACCCAGTACATCCAGTGTGTAAGTCTGCTGGATGCTCCCAAACTTGTTCTTAACCATGCAGGTATAGTAGCCACTCTCCATGACCAGGCTCCAGTGCTGGTGCCTAAGCTGCAGGTAAACTTAGTAGGTGAGTGACTGTGGATGCCCAAAAATGTGAGCCTGTTTTCATCCTGACAGATAGTTAGGCTATGCAAACATACTTCTGCTCTTTCTTTTGTAATATAAGGTTACTTAGGAAGTGACTGCTTTCAGGATACTTGGTCTAGAGTGGCTTCGCTACTTAAACAACAAAATGCTAATGACTTGACACCTCAAAGTGTTAAAGTAATTAACTGTTTTACATGTAGTTTGTATCAAGTTAAAAAAGTCTTTTGTTGCCGCCTTCTCCTTTTGTATTTGAATATAAACATATAAGGAAAACTAAACAGGGAAAATTTCAGTATTCACTGGAATGCCCTCCTGGTACTTTTCTATGGTTTCAGTTTTATTACTTTTTACTTTACTTCTATTTCTAAAATCTCATGCCCCTACCCAGGCAAGAGGTATTTTTGTCAAGGCTGATCAATGACAAATGATATGGGCTATACCCTCTGTATTCAGGCTCGACCTATCTGTGCCCCTTTCGCAGACTTACCTTGATGCCCCCCATGTGATGCTCCCCTCGGAATTCCTTGCCATTCTTCAGCCAGGAGATGGAGGGGGTGGGGTTGCCAGCAGCTGCACAGTGGAAGCGTACAGTGCTGGTGGCTGGCACAGCCAGCAGTTTCATATCCATACGGTCTGGCCGAGTCCAGTAAGGGGCCCCTGATGGCAGAAGTGCTCATAACAGCATGATCAGTACACCCTTGCGAAGCTACCCTACCAGCACCCCCTCAAGCCTCATCCCTCATCTGTATTGAGACTCCTTTGTTTTGTCTGAACACTGCATCCACAGCTACCCCACTCTCAGTCTTGGGCTATTCTCTTCTCTCCCTCTGAGTCAGACTCACAGGTGTAGGGACCCAGGAAGTAGAACCCAGTAGGATGTAGATCCTGGGAGGCAACTAGGCCAGGTCATTCCACCAGTACACCAAACCTGAGTCAGCCTGTATAGTGCCCAGTGAAGGCAGGTACCCTTCAGGTCATGCTTCCCCTCCACTGAGTTCCCTCCTTCCTCTTGGCTGGGTGGAGGATGCTGTTGTGGAATATCAATTGAAGATGAGTTACATTTTTATATGTTGTGGAACAATTGTTTCATGATGCAAAGATGTGTTTCACTCTTTTATGTTGTATTTGCTTAACTTGGTGAAGCTGTGTTACTCTGTCTGGTCTAATAAAGAGCTAAATGACCAATAGTAGGGCAAGAGAGGGAAACAGGCAGGGCTCGCAGGCAGAGAGGATAAAGAGAAGGAGAAAGTTTAAGAAGGAACAAGAAAAGAAAGAGGAGGATGCAAAGGTCCAGTCACCCAGCTACACAGCCACAGAGTAAGAAGTAAAGAAAGGAATATAGAATAGAGAAAGATAAAACCCCAGAAGCAAAGTGTAGATGGGATAATTTAAGTTAAGAAAAGTTGGCTAGAAATAAGCCAAGTCAAGGTCATACAATCATAACTAAAGAGTGTCCATGTGTTTATTTGGAGCTGGGCGGTGGGCTCTCAAAGAGTAGAGCAAAAGCAACCAGCAACAGGATGCCATATTGTTTGGACTCATGAGGAAGCTGAGGGAGGCAACAAATTTCCAAAACAGAGAACAAAGGCAGGGGCAGGGTCTTCCACAGTGACTCAATCAGAGAACCCTATGCAACTCTGGGAGGAGGAACTGTCATATGAAGTAGGAGAAAAGTGTGTAGACACTGGTGAGGTGTCCCTCCAGGCTCCAAATTTGGCCAGTAGGCTTGAGAGAAGAGTGCCACAATGGGAGACTACAGCGACTTAATGGTGCCTAATGCCAGGTAAGGTCAAGAAGATGACCCTTCAGGCACCTTACCTAAGTGTTTATGGTGCAAAAACACTAAATACAACCTGAGAAGGCCAGGATGACAGAAGAAAACAGGAAATTACAAACACATTGGTAATTGTTGGGGCAGAAGCTAGAGACCAACTGGGTTAGAAATTCTGCTCTGAACATCCTGATAGCCAAAGTTGAAAGGGAAAATAAGAAACTGACCCACTTCTCAGGACTACTACCTTTTTATGGCTTCAGTCCTAGAATCTAAGTCCATTTCTATGAGGGTTGTGAAACCTCAAACAAGTCCCTATACCTTCTCTCTTCTCCCGCACACTCATAAGACACATTACCCTGTTTTCCCATTAAGTTGTCACTCTGATTCCTCTCAGTCCCTTGTCCACTGTACCCCAGAAGGTTCTAGGTGGTCTGAGGACTCAGTTAACAGCAGCCTAGTCTCAGAGTCATAACCACTCCACATACAATGTCTGGACCCATGATGTTGTCTCTCTCTCTCTCTCTCTCTCTGCCCAGACCCTGAATTTCCTGTAAACAACTTGTTATGCTTGCAGCTGCTCTGTCTGAGCAAAACAACTTGTTTTTCCTGTGTTTGTAGCTGCTCTGAGAATGAGACCTTCAGGAGTTCCTGATGGCAGGAGAGTAGTTTTTGGTGGGTTTGCCTCGGGCATGGCTACCAGTTAATGATCCATATATAAGTGGCTCTGGTACACAGTAAAGGGGAATTCTTGTTTCAAGGATGACCCATGTCTTCATCTGTGTGTCTTTGTGTATTTAAACCTCCAGGCCCTTGCCTGGCTCGTGGATGGTCATTTAGTGCAGGCTCCACAATACAGGTGCAGTGTAATAGTACACGTAGTACTACGGATGGTCTCTCTCTCTCTCTCTCTCTCTCTCTCTCTCTCTCTCTCTCTCTCTCTCCATGGTTCTAGCCCATACCATGGGCACTGCCATGTGCACTTATATACTCACACCAAATCTGTGGTGCCCCCTTTACAATGTATGCCTCAGCATGGCACTGCTCCCCTCCTGCTGGTCTGCAGCAACAGCCACTAGTTCTGTGAATCTGCTGTGGAACAATGGTTTCTACCCTGTCACTTGTATTTTAATAAAATGCTGGTTGGTGAGTAGCCAGGCAGGAAAGTATAGGCAGGACAACTGGACAGAAGTAGAGGTGGGTCAATGAGAACAGAATTCTGGGAAGAGGAAAGCTCTTTCTGCCATCCTGGCCCTGACACAGAAGAAGCAAGATGTGAATGCCTCTCTGTAAAAGGTACTGAGCAATGTGACTAATGCAGATAAGAATAATGGGCTAATATAACTTATGAGTTAATAAGCAGCCTGAGCTAATGGGCCAATCAGTTTATAACTAATGTAGACCTCTGTTTGATTTCTTTGGGACTTAATGATTATGGGAACCAGGCAGGAAAGAAACCCAGACAGCATGAATCCCTGGATCTATGTACTCGTCAGTGACAACCTGAGCACCTTGCTTGGTTTACTCACGTTCCTTCCCACCAGAACTTATCAAAATCCCTGCCAAGCAGCCCTGCCTCCTCACTGCCCCTGGAGCACTGTCTACCTGTAGAAGTGCCCCTTAACAACAGGACTACAGGAAGGAAGCAGCCTGATCCTGACCAGCTCAGTATGCCTAGGCTCTGATCTTACCTGTGTCTTCAACCACATTCTCTCCATCTTCTTCATCTCCTGAGGATGGAGCATCCGCAATAGTTATAAGCAAGCAGTGGTCCTGTGACGCTCCTACATCTGCAGACCTGCTGCTCCCTATTTTCAGAATACACTGCTCTCCATCTTTAGGGACCACTGCTCCCTGCCTTTGCAAGGCCATTCATTCAAATAGCACAGAATTGGAGGTATCCCCTCTGATGTGGGGAATTAAGCCAGCAACACTCTTGAGTGAGGGATACTGGAGCCATGCTGCCTAGGACTGCCCTGACCTCCCTAGCAATGCAGCTGCTCAACACAGTTGTCAGCCCCAGCCACCAAGAACTTACCTGTCACATGCACAGTGAAGCGGCACAGGACATCCTGAGTGAGCTGCTGCTGGCACATGTAGAACCCGGCATTGTCATGGGAGACGTTCTGATGGAGGAATTACTTTCATTTAATAAAGAAACTGCCTTGGCCCATTTATAGGCCAGCCCTTAGGTGGGTGGAGTAAACAGAACAGAACGCTGGGAGAAAGAAGCCGAGTCAGGAGTCGCCATGATTCTCTCACTCCAGACAGACGCAGGTTAAGATCTTTCCTGGTAAGCCAGCTCGTGGTACTACACAGAATATTAGAAATGGGTTAGATCAATATGTAAGAGCTAGCCAATAAGAGGATGGAACTAATGGGCCAGGCAGTGATTAAAAGAATACAGTTTCCGTGTAATTATTTCGGGGCATAAGCTAGCCATGCGGGCAGCCGGGTGTCGGGGACGCAGCCCTGCCGCTATTATTACAATAGAATGTTCAGCACTTGTAACCTCTGGGGCCCCACCAGGATGTGGTGGGAAGCTATCAGCTCTGTGTCATCCTTAGACCAGACAGTGCAGCCTGTGCTGGCACCTCCAGGCACAGAGCAGAACAGCTCCATGGTGTCCCCGCAGCCAAAGACCACTTGCTCTTGCTGGCTAGGCTCAGGGCCTGGGGCCTCTGTGGATGAAATGGAAAGTTGTGAAACAGATTCTTCAAAGTAGCATGCTGAAGGCCCATACTTTGCTTTGCAAACTAGCAAAGCTGTGGCAGGCAAGTGAGGGCCATGCTCCTGGGGCTTGGGGTTCTGCCAGACAATGTTCAAACCAGGAGTGGGCAGACTATTTCAGTAAGAGCCCAGGGGTGTGAGTGCCTCAACTCTGTCAGTGGTGTGTGTTAAGGTTTCTGTCTCTGTCCTGGAGGAGGAAGCTGTCTTCCAAGGATGATATGGAAGAGACACAGCTGCTTAGGAGAAGCCTAGATTGGATTCACACATTCCAGGGTAGGAGTGTGATGATTAGAATTATTAAGCAAAGAGAAACAGAGATGAGAGAGAAATAAAAGATAAACCACAGAAGAGCATCAGGAGGGAAATTTCATGAATACTGAACCACTCCTTTATTTTCCATATGTCTTTTCACACCCCACTCCAAAGAGGTAAAGGGGGAGGCAACAGACTTCATCAACATGATGAAACAAATAAACAGAGCACCTCTGATCTTTGTTCAAGATGAAGCTGATACACCTCTGTAGTTAAAATACCAATTAGTCACTCTAGGTCAGGACCTCTTGTTTTGTAGTCACTTGTTGTCAACAACTTTGAAAAAGCAAAACAAGCTCAAACTCTCTGACCTCTAATCAAGGTGGAATGGACTCACATCTGTGTGCCCTGACACACAGCAGCACTCCTGGTAGCTGAAAGATCTGAAAATGTCAAGAAGGGTGGGGGCAGCTCTATGGTACAGCACCTGCCTGGAATGTCTGAAGCTTTAAACTCCTATACCTGGGGTCCCCATTTCACAAATGAGGACCATGCTTTGGCTAGGGGATGTCAGAGGGGCCATGTGAGCCAACCAGAGCTAGAATCACAGTCAAGTGGAGATAGTCACCCATCCTGAGAGGTAAGAAACTGGAGTTCTAGGGTGGTTAGACACAGGTAGCCATATATCTCTCCCCTACCCAGGTGGTGCCCAGCTCATGAGGAGACCCAAAGACCTCACACCTAGGGACACACCACCCAGATTTCCCTGCTAGGACCTAACAATGACCATCAGAGGCACAGATGGGCTCGGGGGCCAGGACAGGAGCAGGTAGTCCTGCTGGTTAGACCTCCTTCCTTAGATTCAGATGGACTGGTTAACATGTCACTTGCCATTCTGCAGATGCATAGCCTACATTCAATGCCCAAATGTCCATTCAACCTAAACCAATACCAGTGCTGCCCATTCCAGAGTCATCCCACCAAGATTCCAACAGCCCGAGAGACTGTCCTCAAAAGTATCCATGAAGCTTGTGTCCCATGGAGCCAGGAAGATTTTGTTTGTCCCTTAGTGGGCCTCACAGTAAGGGATCTTCTATCCTGACCTCCAGTTCTCCTGCTGCCATGTCCTATGGAGGCAATACAATGCTGGAAGCTTCCTGCGGCACCAAAGAAGACCAAGAACTGTCTAGTCAGTGGCCTCAGGGCAACCATGACCCAAAAGCAACAGTTGTGATTTAGTCTGAGCAAGATAAAAGGTCAAGCTATTCACACAAGTCCTCTCATCAGGAGAGTGACTGGGGAAAGACACAACATTCCACAGGATGGAGAGGCAAATGCCTGGTTGTATGAGGTGGGGAAGGGAAATGGCCCTGAATCAGCTGAGCTGACATTTGATCTATCCACCCATACTGTCCACTAGGAGCCAGCACAACCCAGATACCTGGACTTTGGGGGCCTCAGGCAACAGCAAATCCAACCCTGTGATCCCATTCCAGTGTCACAGGGCCTATAGGAGCCTGTGTTGTGAGTTACGCAGGTAATAAGGGAAACACAGTGTGGGATGTGGTTTGAGACAACACAGTATATGGTATATGCTGAGGAGGTAGTATCAGATCATGGTCTAATGGAGCCCTCACACCCCCATCAGCCTCGAGACCTTCAAAAACACAGATATTTTAGATTACAATTCATAACACTAGCAAAATAACAGTTAAGAAGTAGCAATAAAAATAATTTAATGGTTAGAGGTTACCATAACATGAGGAACTGTGTTAATGGAAAATTAATTAGGGAACTTGAAAACCACTGGAGGCTACTCTCTACCCCTACTGAGAACCCAGAACCCAGATTGCCCTGCCTACCAGGAGTGGCCAGTGTGGTTGGGGCCTAGCCCTGCTCCAGAACCCTTAGGTCCAGCCAGCTCCTGCTTGGTGATTTATGTTCCCAGAGAGAGTCAGCCATGTCTTTGTATTTTCATTGCCAGGCCCATCTAGTTAAGGAATAGGATGCAGTTTATTGGCCTGTAAACTCCCTGGGTGGGGCAGGGCTGGTGCATTTCCACCAATCCACCTTCATTGCCTGGAGCACAGAGAGGGTCTGTGCTTTCCTCTGGACCTGAGATCACTGACACCAGACACAGGGAACAATATCTTCTAAAATTGATATGGTCCCCTGTCACTGGCCATTTGGCTGCTGGGGAAGCACTAATATGCAAGCCGAGGCTCAAAGAGGGTGCTGATTTCCTGACAAATGCTGTCATAGCAGCTGAATGGCACACACACTCAACCTTCCAGTCCACTTCCATTCACCAAAAAAAGTTCCAGGCCAGGCAGTGGTGGCTCATGCCTTTAATCCCCGAACTTGGGAGGCAGAGGCAGGTAAATTTTTGTGAGTTCAAGCCAAACTTGATCTAAAAGAGCTAGCTTCAAGATAGGCTCCATAGCTAGAGAAAAACCCTGTCTCGGAAAAAAAAAAGGAAAAAGAAAAAGTTCCAGGAGCCCCCAGCTGCTGAGTTAGAAAGGTACTTGAGTTACTCGCCCCCACTTGCCCCTTCCTGGGAGCCTGAGCTGAGCTGCCATCAACTGGGTAGAGGAGAAAGAGGCCGAGCTGTGCCACCAGGGTACAAAAGTCAAGGTTCAAAGGAGTGACTGTTGGGACATCTGCTCCAGTGGGGAAACAGCTCACCATGTACTGTGTGGCACCATCAGGCCAGTGGCCTGCATTGCCACACCATGCCCAGGCACAGTGGGCAGGGGGCAGAGGTTAGGAAGAGCCCGTACACATATTTCCCTCGGGGAGGTAAAGCCTCAGACTCTGGCTTTGTTTGATGGAATGCAGTGTCCCATCAGACTTTGCTGGCCAGCCAGTCTGTGCAGCTGAGCTGCGATCCTGGGTCAAGTGCCCCTCACCTCCCAGAGTGTGGTCTACAGAGGTATGCCTCTGAAAGACCACCCTCAAGACACCTACAGGCAAAGAGAGGAGTGGAAGACCTGAAGCTGTCACCATATCATGTGAGACACTGGGTGACAAAAGCTGAGCTTTGGCGGAGTCCTCTGCCTACCCCCAAACTCCAGCCTTCATTTTGGCTTAAGATGAGCAAGAACTGTCCTGGTGACCTTGGAAACCAACAACAGGCAGTTTTTGTCAACAATGGGAATCATGGAAACCCAGCAAGTGGCACTCTGACTGCTTAGGCTGAGGAGCCTGAGGTTCCCTGTCACAGTGATCCATTCTATGGGGTGCCTTACACTTGGTAGTGATCCTGAGACTCCAGATGCCTCATACACTGACACACAGCAATCTGTAGATTTGAGAGAAGAACCGAACTCACTGCTCCCCATGGTGCTACTCAACCTGACATCCCCTACTCACTCAGGGGCTATCTGCCATTCCCAAAGCTTCTGATGGCCACATCATCACCCCACATGTATCCCACCCTGCAGCCAGGCACACCGAGTCAGTCCATACCTGGCAGTTTCCTCACAAGTCTCTGCTCTGTGCTAGGAGGTTGGGAGGCAGCTCTGGTCCCAACCACTATGCATAGCACTAGCAAGCAAGCCAGGACTCCCATGGCTGGAGATGGCAGTGGCATCCTCATGCACAAGGCATGAGGGTGTTACATCCCCAACGCTTAACTTCTGGTCCAGTGTGGGTAGATTCACTCTGGAGAGTCTGTGGGAGGAGACCAGCAAGTTTTTCTGAGCAGGTGTTGTGGGAGAGGTCTAGGGGGTGGGGGCAGGGGATGGGGAAGACAGGAGGGCCTCAAGTACCTGAAAAAGCAAACCAGACCATTCTACCTTCTGTGGTCCCTCTCTTTTCTTTCCCTCCACTGAGACAGAGCTCTCCAATATATTTTCTCTAAGTTTTATTTTTTCTTTTGACTACAACTGGTAAAATTAAGGTAAATTTAATTATGATGTTCTGGATCCATTTACTCTTAAACCCTCTCAGCAGTTTTCTAGGATGTTTGTTAAGCAGGCTTTGGGAGACTTCTAACTAAATGTTTCATTGTATTCTTTTTGAAAAGGGTTTCCCCCTCCTGACCCACAGGGACTGGCCTTCCTGAGAAATAAACAGGTTGTTACTCTTCAGACTCCTGCAGAACAAGCAATCAAGGCCCCAGGGCCATCATCCCTTGCCACAGCAGAATCATGCCCTCTAGGGTCTCTCTGCAGTCCACTGGTTCTCCAGGTATCACCTATGGCAGTCTTGCTCTGTCACTCTCGGACAGTTGGCCCTTGCACCCATCATCCATGTGTGACCCTCAGTGAGACCAGGAGACAAAACTTCCTTTAAGTTAAAAGATTGAAAAACAATACAAGTTTATTTATAGTAACATTGCCACAAGAGCCTTCTTTGACTATCTGAGAGCTACTACAAAAGGGGAAGGCTTGATAGAGTTTTTAAAGGCACAAACCTCAATTTTCTCAACTCCTGGGGTATTTTTGCTATGTGAGAAATTATCCTGTTCTTGTTTTTTAGAGCACGCAAGGATAAGTGAGATTACAGAAGCAGAATGAGCATCTGAATAATATTTTAAAATAACAATTATACAGTACGGAACAATTGTGAGAAACGATCCAGGTGGCTCTGGGATCAGTCTTCCCTTTAGATTGCTATTGAGACTCAAATGCTGAGGGCCATGACTTAGGGTTGTAGTCCAGACATCCTGTGGTTAATAATCCTTAGGCTGAGAATAAAGCCTTGCTGACTCCAATGTTTTTCTTTTTTCACATAACTTAGTTTGACACTCAGTTCGAAATGGAGCTAGTTTTTAACCACTACATAAGTAAACAGACCCAGTTTCTGATTTTAGAGTAGCCAGCTTGGGGGTCAGGCAGGTGGGCTCAGCATTTGCACACAGAAGGCTGTAGACAGCCTTCAACACAGGCTGCTGATTTCTTACCCCTCAAACAAAGGGCTGTTAAAACTAGGTCCTGTGTGGCCAGGAGAATATGAAGTCGGCAGTTGTGATAGCTCCTAACAGAACCCTCACTAGTCAGTAGTACTGATGTCTCTAGTTCAAATTCTCAATTTATTCATGTTTGATGACATAGGCAAATGGAGACTTAAGTGAACAGTATCTTTAGAAATTGGGCCTTACTGTCAGGTTGTAAAGGTTTAACAACAGCATACATAATAACATACGATATTTGGGTGGTGTACTATGTGAGTCCTTTAGGAACAACTCAATAAGATGTAGCATATTCCTAGTCCTGGAAATTTGATTTTATAGCATATGATATCTAACTGGAGTACTGTCTTCGCCATCACATAGTAACCATCTTTAAATATTTTATATATGTGCATATTTCAGGAAACTTCTAGAGTTCCAGGTATCAATAGAGCTTTTCAACCTCCCTGTTTTAGCCAATATTCCATTGCCATATAAAGACATCATAACCATAACAACTCTTATAAAAGAAAGCATTTAATGGGGCTTGCTTACACTTTCAGAGGCTTAGTCCAATATCAGTATGGTGGGAAGCATGGTGGCATGCAGGCAGACATGGTGCTGGAGGAGCTGAAAGTTCTACATCTAGATCAGCAGCGAGCAGGTCTGGACCCCCAGTGACACGCTTCCTCTAACAAAGCTGTACCTACTCCAATAAGACTATACCTCCTAATACTTTCAAAAATGCCACTTCCTGATGTCAAATATAAAAATATATTAGCCTATGGGGGCCATTCTTATTCAAATGACCACACTTCCCATATACCTTCCTTTACTTTGCCCACCCACCTACCTCCTCCATTGAATCTTCCCTTATCCTGTTGTAACACTTTATTCAATTTTCTCTTTTTTGAAGAGCCCCTACCCTACCAACCCCTTTGTAGAACCTGGCCTCTGTTTATATCCTAAATGAAACACACATTTAAAGATAGCATCCATGTATAAAGTGGGAAAAAACACATTATTTGTCTGTTTTGGTCTTGGTTACCTCACTTAGTAGGATTTTTTCAATTCCATTGTTTACCTGCAAATTTTGTAATTACATTTTGTTTTCACAGCTGAATAATATCCCATTGTATAAATGGATTATATTTCCATTATCCCTTCCTCTCTTGATAGACATCTAAGCTGTTTCCACTTTCTGGAGAGAAAAGCAGTGAACATTGGTGTGCTGATGCAGGTGAGGCCCTTTGTGTGTATGTCCAAGAGTTGTAGAGCTGGATTCAGAGGTATATCTATTTTCAACCCTGAGAAGCCTCCTCACTGATTCAGTAGTGGCTGTACCAGTTTGCACTCCCACCAGCAATGATAAGTGTTCCTCTTTCCCCACATCCTCAGAAGCATGCGCTATCATTTCTTTCTTTCATCTGGGCCATTATGGATGGAATAAGATGAAACCTCCAGGTAGTTACAGTTTTTGTTTCCATGGTGGTTAAGGATGTCAAACCATCTGCTCTATTCACATGCAGGGGACATATTACATACAGTGACACACTCATACATGTGAAATAAAACAACAAATCTTTACAAAAAAAGTTGAAACAAACAAACAAACAAACAAAAACAGGACTGGGCTGGCAATAAGGCTCTGCAAGTAAAGGCGCTTGTTGCCAGGCCTGACAACCTGAGTTTGGTGCTCAGAATATTCATGATGAAAGGAAAGAACAAACTCCAGCAAGTTGTTCTTTGACCTCCAGGACACACCCCTCCAATAAGTAAATAAAAAGTACCAAACTGCACAAATCAATAAAATTCTAACAATGACAAAAACAAATACATAAACCTTTGAAAATTGTGGATCAGATGGTCAAATTTCTCTCCCATACCACCTTAAACTGTTAGTAGACCAGAAATCCCCGCAAATCTATTGTCATTTCTTTCTGGATACTTCCAGTGATTTTTGTTGTTTTCGTTTTTTTTTTTAATGATTTATTTACTTATATTTAATGGGCATTTGTGCTTTGCCTGCAGAAATGTTTGGGTGAAGGTGTTGGATTCCCTGAAACTGGAATTACAGGCAGTTTTGAGCAGCCATGTGTGTGCTGGGAATTGAACCTGGGTCCTTGGAAGAGGAGCCAGTGTTCTTATCTGCTGAGCTAAGTTTCCAGCCTTTTGTTATTGTTTGAGACAGGATCTCACTCTGGCCCAGGCTGGCTCCAGAATCCTCCTCTCTCAGCCTGCGAAATGCTGGGATTCTAGGCTTGACCCAATATAAAGAATTTTTTTAAGTAAAAATAAGTTGCTAGCATACAAGTCAAGACCCAGGAAGGAGAAGGCAGGGTAAGGCACAACCAACTTAACTTCTTAGTCACACAGAAGGGATACCCAAATCTTCTAAAATAGACAAAGAAGAGAAAAATCAATGTGAATGTCTGTACAGAACACGAGACTGAGCAGATAGATGGGTCAGTAAATAAAGGTGCTTGCCACTAAGTCTGATGACCTGAGTTCAGTCCTCAGAACCCCCAAGGCAGAAGGAAAAATTGACTCAAGTTTTCTTCTGACCTCCACACACATGCACTCACACACATACATGCCATAGTGGGAAGTGGCCCATGAATTTAATCCCAGTTCACAGGAGGCAAAGGCAGGTGATACTCTGTGAGGTTAAGTTCCAGGAAAGCCAGGGCTCCATTGAGAAACTCCATTTCAGAAAGGCAAAAGAAAAAGAAAAAAGAAAAATGTGACCTAGAATAGTCCACAACACTAGAAGGATGAACCTGCCTGACTAGTGAAGGAGGCCAAAGATGCCTCTTAGATGGTCTTCATCTAGGTGGTCAGCTGTGGTGGCGCAAATGAATGTAGACAGATTATATAGATATATACAGCTTTAATAAGGAAATAGACTTACAGGACCACAGGTTCCCGTGGAGTACTAGAAAAGCGGAGCAAAAGAAAAGGGGCTGCTGGGCTCATGCCCGGCAGATTTATCCGTAAACATTAGCCCGAGGCGAACACGCCCCCAATGGGTGAGGCTATGTCCCTACATCTCCCCCTTTTGTCTAAATAAGATAGAACCAAACCAAATACAACTATATACAATAATAACAAATAATAAATATAACAAACAATATTGAGAACAAAACTTTTGCTAAACATTCTATCTTAAGGAGTCTAAATAACATAGAGAGTAACTACAATTATATAATCTTTAACTCCGTCAAAGATCTGAGAAGGGAATAAATATTACTTAACAATCGAGAGATATCCAAAATGTGTAACAATTGACAGAGACAACTGACTACCTGGGCAATCACCCAAAGTCTCGTTTGTAATGTTGAGTCAACCAACTTTGGCTAAGGCCTAACATAACTGGCATACCATTATTAAAGACAAGGAACTTTCTTAGGACTATCCTACCCTGTCTTGGCAAGATAAGACAATCCTGTTTTATCCACTTAGGGATATTTTGTATCTTACCATTGTCTTTTTTAATGTCTGAATCTCCTGTCCAGAATTATGTTTTAAAGCCTTTATTGAGGATTTTAAAGTATGAAGTTTGTCCATTACAGATAACGTCTCATCTTTGGACATAATTTTTATAGCATATACCGTGCCTTTTTGTATAGATAATCTTTTTGTCAATCTGTCATAAGCTTTAGACAAAATCCGATTGTTACATTTATCAGTTTTGATTCTCTTAGTTAATGTTTTTGTTTCTACTGAAAGGGACTGAAGCTTACGATCCAAATCAGCTGTTTTTTTTATAGTAATAAATTTTTTTTTAATATCAGCCGTTAATATTTTAGTTCCTACTGAAAGGGACTGAAGCTTATGATCCAAATCAGCTGTTTTCTCTTTTATAGTAATTAATTTTTCCTTAACATCAGCCTGTACCTCTTTTAAATTTTTTTTAGTTTGTCGAGTTGTGTTAAACAAAGATCTGTTCTCTGTCTGGAGAACTTTAAACTGATTTTTGAGAAGATTGTTGTCATTCTCAATTGTTTTTAAGCATTTAACCTTGTCTCGTAAAGACTTTATCATATTTTTATTATCAAACCATACAGTACCAAGGAAAACTACGAATCCCAGAAAGATCCATATCTGTGGGCTGACAGACACTTCTTGTAAAATCTCCCACATGGTACAACTGAAAAGGCTGTTAAAGTCTTGAATGGTAATGTTTTTAGACATTTTTCTTATTTATAAAAGAAAATTATGTACCTGTAATGAAGTTTTCCTGTCAGTGGTGGCTAAAGAAATGCACCTGAGTCCGCGTGGTCTAAGCCAGAGCCGGTCTGAAACAATTAACTCAAAACAAAAATTATTGTACTGCCTGTTAAGGGAAGGGGTTGGCGGCTTTTGCTTCAAAACCGCAGGTGCTTTACTTAAATCAGGCAGTGAGGGTTTGGAAGAAGCAAGGAGCTATTAACTGCTCTGTGGGGGTCGCTGCTCTGCGACTGTAGTGGCCTGGAGCGGGGGAAGGGAAAGCGAGCACAGAGCGTGCTGTAAATCGCCTTCCTGAGCTCAGGCAACTAGCCGGGAAAGGTGGAGCTTGCGCCCCCCCTGCGCCAGGTCGGGGGCAAAATAGCCCGACGTTGGGATGCCAAATGTGGTGGCGCAAATGAATGTAGACAGATTATATAGATATATACAGCTTTAATAAGGAAATAGACTTACAGGACCACAGGTTCCCGCAGAGTACTGGAAAAGCGGAGCAAAAGAAAAGGGGCTGCTGGGCTCATGCCCGGCAGATTTATCCGTAAACATTAGCCCGAGACAAACACGCCCCCAATGGGTGGGGCTATGTCCCTACAGTCAGCTTAGCCCAAGTATCTTTGGCAGGAGAGAAGATCCCAGAATTCACCAACCTTGTGACAGGACTATGGTTCCTCAAGAGTACAATGAATTCCAGGCTAAAGGAATGGTATTCCTAGAAGTTACAACCAGGGTGTGATGGTGAATACCTCTGAATTGCAGTAATTGGGAGGCAGATGCAGGTGCATCTCTTTGAGCTTGAGGCCAGCCTGCTCTACATAGCAAGTCCAAGGCCCACTAGGGCTACATAGTAAGACTCTGAAACAAAGAAAGGAAGTTAGAACCAGATGGACTTTATGATACAGACCTAAAACTCAGCATTTGGTAGGTGATGGCAGAAAGATCAAGATCAAGACCATGCTCAGCTATATAGTGAATTTGAGGACACTATGATTATATAAGATACTAACTCAAAAATAAAAGCAAAACTCTCAATCAAACAATACAAACCAAAAGCATCTCCTTGTGCTCTAGGAATGGAGACCTACAGACAAGAGACACGCATACCTACAGACAGAAAGTCAATTCTTTTTCATTTTTACAAAGTGATCACAGTTTCCAAGTTACCTCATGTTATCAGGTGGATATTCCAACAAGGCATGGAATGCTGGTGATATGGCAGGCCCTGTATCAACAGACTTACTGGTGTCATCTCAGTTCAACCTCTAACAGTCCTGTAATATGGTTACCATTTTTATGCCCATTGTACAGAATGGGGAACAGAGGCTCAGGGGAAATTAAGTAACTCATAGACAACAGTGCTATGAAATGTAGGAGGGAAAGATTCAAATTCAGGTCTTCTTGACTCTAAACCACATATGCTAAGTGTTTGGACTGCCCACTCTACAGCCTCCGGCATGCTTTACTGCCTTGTTCCTCACTGTTCTATGACTTCTCCCTCTTAGTGAATTAGTCATGTGTTGACACATCTAGTCTCAGTCTAGTGGGTTGTTTATTTATTTTTTTTTCTTTTATTTATTTTTTATTCTTTTTTAATTAAAATTTCCACCTGCTCCCCGTTTCCCATTTCCCTCCCCTCCTCCCAAATATTGCCCCCTCCCCCCACTCCCCTCCCCCTATCCCCACTTCTCTTCTCCTCCCCCCCACACCATTCCCCCTCCCTCTCGATACTGAAGAGCAGTCCAAATTCTCTGCCCTGCGGGAAGACGAAGGTCTTCTATCTACGTCCAGGAAGGTGAGCTTCTAAACAGGCTAAGCTTCCACAAAGCCAGTTCATGTATTAGGATTGAAACCTAGTGCCATTGTCCTTGGCTTCTCATCAGTCTTCATTGACCTCCATGCTCAGAGAGTCCGGAATCAACCCATGCTTATTCAGTCCCAGACCAGCTGGCCTTGGTGGGCTCCTAATAAATCAGTTCCACTGTCACAGTGGGTGGGTGCATCCCTCGTGGTCCTGATTTTTTGCTCTTGTTCTCCCTCCTTCTGCTCCTCATTTGGACCTTAAGAGCCCAGACCGTTGCTCCAAATTGAGAATCTGTCTCTACCTCGATCCATCGCCAGATGAAGGTTCTAAGGTGATATGCAAGATATTCATCAGTATAGGATAGGGTCATTTCAGGTTCCCTCTCCTTAGTTGCCCAAGGTACCAGCTAGGGACATATTCCTGGACACCTGCGAACCCCTCTAGAGTCAAGTCTCTTGCCAACCCTAAGATGGCTCCCTTAGATAGGATATATACTTCGCTGCTCCCGTATCCATCCTTCCTATATCCCAACCATCCCAATCCCCCGAGCTCCTCCCATCCTCCCCTTCTAATATTTCTCATCCCATTTCCCCTTTGCCCCATGCCACCTCACCCGCAAGTTCCCAGTTTTTGCCCTGCAATCTTGTCTACTTCCCCCTCTCCATGCGGATGACTATATGATTTTCTTTGGGTTCACTTTCTTATTTAACTTCTATAGGATCACACATTATATGCTTAATGTCTTTTATTTTATGGCTAGAAACCGATTATGAGTGAGTACATCCCATGTTCCTCTTTTTGGGTCTGGGATACCTCACTCAGGATAGTGTTTTCTATTTCCATCCATTTGCACGCAAAATTCGAGAAGTCATTGTTTTTTACTGCTGAGTAGTACTCTAATATGTATATATTCCACACTTTCTTCATCCATTCCTCCATTGAAGGGCATCTAGGTTGTTTCCAGGTTTTGGCTATTACAAACAATGCTGCTATGAACATAGTTGAACAGATACTTTTGTCATTTGATGTGGCATCTCTTGGGTATATTCCCAATAGTGGTATTACTGGATCTTGGGGTAGGTTGATCCCAAATTTCCTGAGAAATCGCCACACTGATTTCCAAAGTGGTTGCACAAGTTTGCATTCCCACCAGCAATGAATGAGTGTGCCTCTTTCTCCACAACCTCTCCAGCAAAGGCTATCATTGGTGTTTTTGATTTTAGCCATTCTGACAGGTGTAAGATGGTATCTCAAAGTTGTTTTAATTTGCATTTCCCTTATCGCTAAGGAGGTTGAGCATGACCTTAGGTGTCTTTTGGCCATTTGAATTTCTTCTGTTGAGAATTCTCTGTTCAGATCAGTGCCCCATTTTTTTATTGGGTTCATTAGCATTTTAAAGTTTAGTTTCTTGAGTTCTTTATATATTTTGGTGATCAGACCTTTGTCTGTTGCAGGGTTGGTGAAGATCTTCTCCCAGTCAGTGGGTTGCCTTTTTGTCTTAGTGACAGTGTCCTTTGCTTTACAGAAGCTACTCAGTTTCAGGAGGTCCCATTTATTCAATGTTGCCCTTAATGTCTGTGCTGCTGGGGATAAACGTAGGAAGTGATCTCCTGTACCCATATGTTGTAGAGTACTTCCAACTTTTTCTTCTATCAGGTTCAGTGTGTTCAGACTAATATTGAGGTCTTTAATCCATTTGGACTTGAGTTTTGTGCATGGTGATAGATATGGATCTATTTTCATTCTTCTACACGTTGACAACCAGTTCTGCCAGCACCATTTGTTGAAGATACTCTCTTTTTTCCATTGAATACTTTTAGCTCCTTTATCAAAAATTAGGTGTTCATAAGTTTGTGGGTTAAAATCAGGGTCTTCTACTCGGTTCCATTGATCGACTTCTCTGTTTTTATGCCAATACCAAGCTGTTTTCAATACTGAGGCTCTGTAATAGAGTTTGAGGTCAGGGATGGTAATGCCTCCAGACGATCCTTTATTATATAAGATTGTTTTGGCTATCCTGGGTTTTTTGTTTCTCCATATAAAGTTGATTATTGTCCTCTCAAGATCTGTGAAGAATTTTGATGGGATTTTAATGGGGATTGCATTGAATCTATAAATTGCCCTTGGTAGAATTGCCATTTTTACTATGTTGATCCTCCCTATCCAAGAGCAAGGGAGATCCTTCCATTTTCTGGTATCCTCCTCAATTTCTTTCTTCATTGACTTAAAGTTCTTGTCAAATAGATCCTTTACTTCCTTGGTTAGGGTTACCCCAAGATATTTTATGCTATTTGTGGCTATCGTGAAGGGTGATGCTTCTCTGATTTCCATCTCTGCTTCCTTATCCTTTGTGTATAGGAGGGCAACTGATTTTTTGGAATTGATCTTGCATCCTGCAACGCTACTAAAGGTGTTTATCAGCTGAAGGAGTTCTTTGCTGGAGTTTTTGGGGTCGCTTATGTACACTATCATATCGTCTGCAAATAATGAAAGTTTAACTTCTTCCTTTCCGATTTGAATCCCTTTGATCCCCTTATGTTGTCTTATTGCTATTGCTAAAATTTCAAGCACTACATTAAAGAGGTATGGAGAGAGTGGACAACCTTGTCGTGTTCCTGATTTTAGTGGAATAGCTTTGAGTTTCTCTCCATTTAATTTGATGTTAGCTGACAGCTTGCTATAAATAGCTTTTATTATATTTAGGAACGACCCTTGTATTCCTAATCTCTCTAAGACCTTTATCATAAAGGGATGTTGAATTTTGTCAAATGCTTTTTCCGCATCTAATGAAATGATCATATGGTTTTTTTCTTTCAGATTATTTATATGATGGATTACATTGATAGATTTTCGTATGTTGAACCAGCCTTGCATCTCTGGGATGAAGCCTACTTGATCATAATGGATAATTTTTCTAATGTGTTCTTGGATTCGGTTTGCCAGTATTTTATTGAGTATTTTTGCGTCGATGTTCATGAGTGAGATTGGCCTGTAGTTCTCTTTCTTGGTTGTGTCTTTGTGTGGTTTTGGTATCAGAGTAACTTCAGCTTCATAAAAGGAATTTGGCAATGACTTCTCTGTTTCAATATTGTGAAATACATTAAGGAGTATAGGTATTAGGTCTTCTTGGAAGTTCTGGTAGAATTCTGCATTAAAGCCATCTGGACCTGGGCTTTTTTTGGTGGGGAGGTTTTTTATAACAACTTCTAATTCTTCGCGACTAACAGGTCTATTTAGATTGTTCACCTGGTCCTGGTTTAACTTTGGTATATGGTACTTATCTAAAAAAGTGTCCATTTCTTTTACATTTTCCAATTTTGTGGCATACAGGTTTTTGTAGTAAGATCTAATGATTCTCTGAATTTCGTCTGTGTCTGTGGTTATGTCTCCCTTTTCGTTTCTGATTTTGTTAATTTGCGTATTCTCTCTCCGCCGTTTGATTAGTTTGGATAGGGGTTTATCAATCTTATTGATTTTCTCCAAGAACCAGCTTTTTGTTTCATTGATTCTTTGGATTGTTTTCTGTGTTTCTATTTTGTTGATTTCAGCCCTCAATTTGATTATTTCCAGTCTTCTACTTCTCCTAGGTGAGTCTGCTTCTTTTCTTTCTAAAGCTTTAAGGTGGGCTATTAGGTCTCCAATGTGTGCTTTCTCCGTTTTCTTTATGTGGGCACTTAATGCTATGAACTTTCCTCTTAGCACTGCTTTCATAGTGTCCCATAGGTTTGAGTATGTTGAGTCTTCGTTTTCATTGAATTCAAGAAAGACTTAATTTCTTTATTTCTTCCTTGATCCAGGTGTGGTTCAGTAGTTGACTGTCCAATTTCCATGAGTTCATAGGCTTTCTGGGGATAGCATTGTTGTTGAATTCTAACTTTAATCCATGGTGATCTGATAAGACACAGGTGGTTACCGATATTTTTTTGTAACTGTGTAAGTTTGCTTTGTTACCGAGTATGTGGTCTATTTTCGAGAAGGTTCCATGAGCTGCAGAGAAGAAGGTATATTCTTTCTTATTTGAGTGGAATGTTCTAAAGATGTCTGTTAAGTCCATTTGATTCATTACCTCCCTTAATCCTCTTATTTCTCTGTTAGGTTTCTGTCTGATTGACCTGTCCATTGGTGATAGAGGAGTGTTGAAATCTCCTACTATTAGTGTGTGTTGTTTGATGACTGCCTTGAGTTTTAGTAACATTTCTTTTACATAAGTGGGTGCTTTTATATTAGGGGCATAGATATCAGGATTGAGACTTCATCCTGGTGAATTGTTCCTGTTATGAGTAAAAAAATGTCCATCTCCATCTCTTTGATTGATTTTAGTTTGAAGTCAACTTTCTTAGAAATTAGTATGGCCACACCTGCTTGTTTCTTAGGTCCGTTTGCTTGATAAACCTTTTCCCAGCCCTTTACTTTGAGTAGATGTCTGTCTTTGTGGTTGAGGTGTGTTTCTTGTAAGCAACAGAATGTTGGATCCTGTTTTCGTATCCAATCTCTTAGCCTGTGCCTCTTTATAGGTGAGTTGAGTCCATTGATATTAAGTGATATTAATGACCAGTGGTTGTTAACTCCGGTCATTTTTCCTTTCTTTCTTTCTTTCTTTTGGTAGTAGAGTTTGTGTGTTTCCCTTCTTCAAGTTGTGCTGGTGAAGGGTCATTAGATGTCTGAGTTATTGTGGGCATTGTTGGACTCCTTGGTTTGTGATTTTCCTTCAATTACTTTCTGAAGGGCTGGATTTGTGGCTACGTATTGTTTAAATTTGTTTTTATCCTGGAAAATTTTGTTTTCTCCATTTATAGTGAATGAAAGCTTGACTGGGTATAGTAGTCTGGGCTTGCATCCATGGTCTCGTAGTTTCTGCAGTATATCTATCCAGGACCTTCTGGCTTTCATGGTTTCCATAGAGAAATCAGGTGTAAGTCTGATAGGTTTACCTTTATAGGTAACTTGACCTTTTTCCTTTGCAGCTCTTAATATTCTTTCTTTATTCTGTATGTTTTGTGTTTTGATTATTATATGACGAGGAGATGTTTTTTTTGATCCAGTCGATTTGGTGTTCTGTATGCTTCTTGGACCTTCAAAGGAATATCTTTCTTAAGGTTGGGAAAGTTTTCTTCTATAATTTTATTAAATATATTTTCTGGACCATTAGCTGTAGATCTTCTCCTTCTTCTATCCCTATTATTCTTAGGTTTGGTCTTTTTATTGTGTCCCAGATTTCCTGAATGTTTTGTGATGAGAATTTGTTGGTTATGCTGTTTTCTTTGATGAGAGTGTTTATTTTCTCTATGGTATCTTCAGTGTCTGAGATTCTTTCTTCTATCTCTTGTAATCTGTTGGTGGTACTTGTCTCTGTAGTTCCTGTTCGTTTATTCAAATTTTCCATCTCCATCCTTCCCTCGGTTTGTGTTTTCTTATTACTTCCTCTTCATTCTTCAAGTCTTGAACCGTTTCCCTTACCTGTTTGATTACTTTTTCTTGTTTCTCTTGGTTTTCTTGGGTATCTTTGAGAGATTTATTCATTTCCTCTACCTTTTTGTTTGTAATCTCTAATTGGTTGTGGCAGTTTTTCACCTCCTGTTTAAGGTCCTCTATTATTTTCATAAAATTCACTTTTGAGTCGAATTCTTCTAATTCTTGTGGATTAGGGTGTACACTTCTCATTTCGGGATTCCTGGATCCTGGTGATGTCACGTTGCCTTTCAAGTTGTTGGGGGAATTCTTGCATTGGCGCCTGCCCATCTTTTCCTTCAAATGGAGCCAGGAGAGGCCTGATGTCTTGGACCAGTCTTTGCTGTGACTAACTCTCTAGGTGTATCTCCTCAGTGTAGGGGCAGGAACCGTTCCCTTCCAGATGAACTCCTCACACCAAAACATGTATGCGTGGTATTCCAATGACCCGCGTAAAGAAGGCCGAATGCAAGGGGTCGGGCGGGGTCGAGTAGAACACAGGCGACACTGCAGTACAAGCTGGAGGTGCCTGCACTCCCTTTCGGGGGTTACTGAGGCCTGCCCACTAGGCAGGCACTCACTGCTCTGGTTGGGTAGCCTTAGTGTAGGGGCGTTTGTGCTCTCTACTGGGACCGTCCGCCCCAGGATAGTACACACTCACCCGTCCCGATGAAACTTCTTGGCACCTACACAGGAACTCCTGGATGCCCCAATGAGCCAGGGACTAAGGGAAGTAGGGCGCAGGCATTGCAGGTCCAGGAGATCACAGCAGAGGACTGCAGCCCCAGCAGCGGGGGGGCCCGCTTTCCCTGGCGGGGACCTTGAGGCCTGCCCTCTAGTCAGGCACTCACTGGTCTGGGCTGGTAGCCTTAGTGAAAGGGCAGGAAACTCTGGGTTGTTTATTTAACTGATCGATGTTGCTCCCCATTTGAAGTATATACAAAACACACCCTTATATTTATGAATATATATTATATAATATCAGTATATTAGTGAATATGTATTATATATATATTCCTACTCTCCCTAAATAATTAAACAAATAATATTATTATTTCAAATGCCTATCAGTAGAGTAGATCTTCACACATTCATTATATGAAAATTTATTTTAAAATGGCAGAATAGAGGGCTGGAGAGATGGCTCAGAGGTTAAGAGCATTCCCTGCTCTTCCAAAGGTCCTGATTTCAATTCCTAGCAACCACATGGTGGCTCACAACCATCAGTAATGGGGTTTGGTGTTTTCTTCTGGCTGGCAGACAGACACACAAACAGAATATTGTATACATAATAAATAAATAAATAAATATTTTTAAAAATGTCAAAATAGAGAAATAAATGTTTATAATAATGAAAAAAATTATAGACAGCTCAAAACTGTCTGTAACTCCAATTCCAGAGGATCTGACACTCTCACAGAGGCATACATGAAGGCAAAACACCAATACATATAAAATAATTAAAAAATAAAATTAAATTTTTGTAGGAGCCAGTGGGGACGGGAGCACCACAAGAAATCCCACAGAACTAACTAACCTGGGATGATAGTGACTCACAGAGAATGAACCACCATCAAGAGAGCATGCATTGGGACTGACCTAGGCCCCCTGTATACATGTTACAGTTGTGTAACTTGGTGTTCTTGTGGGACTCCTAACAGTGGGTGCAGGGCCTGTCCCTGTTGCTTGCTTTAGGGACCCATTCTTCCTACAGGATTGCTAAATCCATTCTTAATAGAAGAGGACATGCCTAATATCGCCACTACTTGATAGAATATGTCTGGCAGGTATCCATATGAAGTCCACCTTTTTCTGAAGGTTAAAGGAGGAGGAGGAATGGATGGGGAGTGGGAGCAGTGGAGGTAGGAGGGAGTTACTGAGAAGAGAGGAGGGAGGGGAAATTTTGATTGGGATGTAAAAATAAAAAATAATAAAAATAAACTCATGCCCAAAAAGGAGAATATCAATGGTTATCATACTTAAACTTGAGGTATTAAAAGAATGGCCCTCTAGGGACATTGGCACTTACTGTAATTTTAAAATGTGTTTGGAGTTGTATAGAAATAGTTAAATAAAATTAGTCATAATTTTGATCGGATCTAATACATAATGTGTTTCCCTTCTTCTTGGAATAGTTATATCATGTTTAGGGATTATTATGACCTGGTATTCACCCACCTGAAATAAATAAGTGTAGTTCTAAAAAGAGTTTGAGCTCCTGCTGCTCTTGCAGAGGGCTGAATTTCAGTTCCCAGCATCTATATGGCAGAACACAATAATTTGTAACTTCAGTTCTGTGGGATTCAATGCTCTCTCTGGCCTCCAAGAGTACCTATATTCATGTGAACACACAGCCCTTGCACCCACCAAAAACAAAACAAAAGGCCACAGCATCTTGGGTCTGCTCCTTCTTGGTGTAGTCCATCTCTGTTTTTTACATCACTGCTTATCTTAATCAGAGCATCTGGAGAATCCAATCCCCACTTCTTGTCTTCATGTATTTCATGTATACTCCCTCAGTATACAAGTATAATCTTATAAGATTCCTCTGGAGCTGTACACTTGTAATGTGTCTACCCGCAGAATGTGCCAGAAGCCATAGGCAGGTATTCATAGTCAGCCATCAGTCATGCCATGATGTCAGCAAGCCTCCATGAATAGCTAGGCCAAAACATCTGTGGTGTGTAACCCGATGGGAGTCTAGGGAAGTGTGGATGAAACATGTGGGAAGGAATCAGACTAGGCAAGGTAGGCACTGCCTAAGACATCTGTACCAGCAAGGAAAGGGGCATCATGAGGGAGATTCAAAGAGCTCACACACTCCAAGGCTGGAGAGATCAGGAGAGAGGACCTGGCTGTGGCTTGCTTTCCTTCTTCAGGCCGATGCCTGTGAAAAGTCAGCAGGCTCTGAGCTCTGCTGTTTTAAAAGCCCTTCCAGGTCCCTATTTTTCACCTCAGAGACATCTGATGTAGGAATAGGAGCATGGCCTTAGTTTCCTTCCAAGCCATCTCCATTGCAGCATGTGGAGAGGCTTAGTGCCAGGGTAGCTTCCACAACGTGCACTCATGAGTTCCAGGAAGGTATCCTTAGTGGCTTGGCCTGTCAGTGGTATGTGGTAGCGCAATGGTGTCTCTGACCAGACAACAAGTGCATTTTCCAAGCCCCCTGAGATGGGTCATCACTCCCACAAGAACCGTCACCAGTCTCCATTTGTGCATACCATGGTTGGCCAGTCTGAAATCCTTGCTGGTTGGAAAAAATACATGATTCCTGTATGTGAGAGTTTGGAAGTGAAGCTAAATGGTGTGTATCTGTTAGAGAGCAAACACAGGCATTGGGATCCATCCCCAGAAATATTCCCCCATCTCTCTCTCTCCTCTCTCTCTCTCTCTCTCTCTCTCTCTCTCTCTCTCTCCTCTCTCTCTCTCTCTCTCTCTCTCTCTCAGACACACACACACATACACACACACACACAGCCAATGAAGGTTTGTTAAGGACAGAGAAAGAGAGTAAGGAAGAAAGTGAGTCAAGACAAAACAAAACACACTGTCAGATTATCTTTCCAAAGCCCAAATCTCAGTGTGGGCGAGTTCCTTTCTCTCTAAACTCTGTGGACACATAATTGACATATGGGAAAGAATACTGCTCATAAGAACATGTCTTGCCAAATTGTCAAAACCCAACATTTTACATCAGTGACACCCAGAAGGAAAGACTGTCAACTGCCAGAGTTCCCTCCACCTCTCATTTCTCACTTGTGCCATGATATCCATGAGCTTGGTTCTCTTACAGGCCTTTAAAAGTCTTTTCTGGCTCCTACAAGGCTGTCAAGGATCCTAAAAAAAGAAAATAATGAGGCAGAGTACAATCCAGGTAGGCTGTAAGTCCCCTGGGCAGGACTCCAGGTCTGTGGCCAAGTGGCACTTACCTTCCATAGGGCTCTTTGGGGAAAAAAGGGCATAGACTCAAATCTGGCTACTTCCTGCAGGCATGGGGCAGTGTGGGGAAGGGGAGAGCCAGGTGTCCATGTTTAGCAAGAGGTGTGGCTGGAAAGGCATCCCATGAAGTGTCATCCCGGAGAAGGCAGGCATCTGTTCCTTGGGGGAGAGGAGAAGGCAGGTGTCTAGGGAAAAAAAACTTGTTATTGCTAAAGATGAGTGTGCCAGGATGAGGAACAGGTAGGCCCTTCATTGTGGCATCCTGGAAAAATGGAGGGTGGAGGGTCTTGTCTGCTGGACAGACCAAGTGTCTTGAGTAGGTTCCCGCTTGAGCCTGGAGAGATGGTACCAGCATGGGTGTCCCAAGAGCTTGGCAGCTGAGGGTGTGGTGAGGATTACCATGTGAGGTCCTGTCCATCGAGGTTCAAGAGACCTAGGAGTTAACTGTTTGAGGGGTACTCTGTGCCCTGGGGAGAGCAGGGCAGGTTTAGGGGCATTAGGGTCCACTGGTGTGGTGGCAGGAAGACAACTGTCAGCGTGTGAATGGAGAAGGGACCTTAAAAGGGAGCCCTACCAGTGGAGGAGCTTGAACTGGAAGGTGATGGTTAAGGAGAAAGGGCCTGCCATAAAGCAGCCCAAAGGGGCTAAGGCCCATAGGGGAATGCCGGTTGGCCCTGAGGCGAGGGCCAAGATAACCTGAGTTCAATGGAAAGCTTGCTCAGTTGTTGTTTGATGAGTCCCATTGTCCAGGAGATGTTGAGCTCCACCACATCTGCTGTTTCCCTGGAGACTGGAAATGCTTTTATCCACCTTGTAAAAGTGTCCACAAGTATTAAGAGATAACGAAGTTTTTTCATGAGTAGGCATTTAAGTGAAATTAACCTGCCAATCTTTGCCCGGTTGGTGTCCACGCAGCTGGTGTATGTGGAGAACTCCTTGTGGGTTGGCCTGGGCACACGTCTGGCAGGAGGAATGAAGCTGTAAAATAGAATCTTGGAGATGGGCGAGGTTAAAAGGGACTCCAAGAAGTGGAACAAAGCTTTGGGGAAGTGGCTAAGGATATAATTGTCCTACAAGAATGTAGGGCAGTGGCAGAGTTTTAAGTGGGGAGGAACAGGTCCTGTCTACCCCCATAGCTGAAATTGGTGAGGGAAACTAAAGGCCCAAGTGAAAATAAAAATAATGGATTTACCCACCACTTGTAGCATGACCCTAGGCTAGGAGAGGGTTACAGGATATACCAAGTCTGGGCAGCGTCAATCCTCTGCCAGGCTGAGACATTTGAAGGCTGGCAGAGTTTCACTTGCCAATGGTGATGAGGCCAGACCTCCATGGCATGGCCTAGAGGACAAGCCCGCACAGGGGCATTGTGATTTCCAGTGTCTGGGTTGCTGGCAGATAGGGCACAACCTCAGAGCAGCTGTAGTGCAATATCGTGCCAATTGACCATTTAGACCACCTTTGATAGAGCCCTGTGGTTGGCTTCCCTTGTCCCCCTTCCTGTGACCTTAGGGCAGCTGCTAAGACCTGGGCCTGTAGATTGTTGTAGCTTTGTCTGTCGGGAAGACGCAGCTGATTCCTCTCGGGCATTAAAAACTTTAAAGGCCATATTCTCCAATTCCCATATAGAAGTTTGGGGACCATCCTCAACTTTTTTTAACTCTTTCCTAATATCTGGTACCGACTGAGGAAACAGAATGATTAGTAGAAAAGAAACCTAGCTGCTTTTCTACCTGAGGGAGATTTGGAAGAGAAAAGGGAGCATGGGAGGGGCTAGCCCAGTGTAAAGAGGGAGTTCAGCAGTGGAGCAGTGAGGTGGTAGGGGAAGGGAAAGGTGGAAGTTGAACCTCCAAATTGGGAAAGCAAGGGGAAAGAATGTAGCTCCATAGGAGGGGGTTGGGAAGTGTGGGCTTGAGGGAGTGGGGGAGGGGCCAGTGCCTCTGGTAGCATGGTGCTTTGAGAGACTGGCTACTAAGGGAAGGGATGTTGTAATATGAGCGGCGGGGCTGCGTCCCCAGCACCCAGCCGCCCACATGGCTAGCTTATGCCCCGAAATAATTACACGGAAACTGTATTCTTTTAATTACTGCCTGGCCCATTAGTTCCAGTCTCTTATTGGCTAGCTCCTACATATTGATCTAACCCATTTCTAATATTCTGTGTAGTACCACGAGCCGGCTTACCAGGAAAGATCTTAACCTGCGTCTGTCTGGAGTGGGAGAATCATGGCGACTCCCGACTCAGCTTCTTTCTCCCAGCATTCTGTTCTGTTTACTCCACCCACCTAAGGGCTGGCCTATAAATGGACCTAGGCAGTTTCTTTATTAATTAACCAATGAAAGCAACAGATTAGAAAGAAATCACTCCCCCATCAAAGGGAGGGGTGAAAGTGCAGAGACCAAAAACCATGGGCACATATATATATATATATACAAACATCTTTTTAAATTGAGTCTGTCTGATACAAATGAACAAAGTAGGCTCAATTTAAAAAGATTTTGGTAAGAGGCTTACAGGGGGAAAAGTGGACCTGGCTTTGAACTGTATAAAGCAAGCTCTCCGGCGATGCAAAAATTCCCAATCAAGTTAAATCAAAACAAGCCAAATTAAGAAATACCAGGTTTAGCCAGATGGTGGTGGCGCACGCATTTAATCCCAGCACTCGAGAGGCAGAGGCAGGTGGATCTCTGTGAGTTTGAGGTCCGCCTGGTCTACAAGAGCTAGTTCCAGGACAGGAACCAAAAGCTATGGAGAAACCCAGTCTCAGAAAATCCAAAAAAGAAAAAAAAGGAAAAGAAAAAAAAAAGAAATATCCAGGTTTAATAGCAGATCTGCGCTCTCAGATGGCCCCAAGTGGGAACCTGGAAGCTGCAGGAATACAGCCCCTGAGAGGAAGAAAGGGAGACCAAATGTTCCTCTTTCTGGAAATCACTTAAGTACCCTGGGGATGTGTCGCGGCCCCCCTCGACCAGCAAGGAGGATGCGCAACACCGGAGCTCTTCTTGCTAAGCAGTTTATTCCAGGACTTTATTCACAGCAATCTTTTCCCTTCTCTTTCTCTCCTTCTGTCTCTTCCTCTCTCCTCCGGGCAAACCTCTCCCAGCCCTTAAGTAGGCCTGGGCCGCCAACCTCAGATTGCCAGGTGGGCACTGCCCATAGGTCCACGCATATGCAAGCAGCTGACAGTCATTGCATGATAATAGCATAAGTCAGGCTTTAGCCATAGGAGTTGATTATCACAGAGAGCACTCGCTTTCGGGATTGCGGAGGGCGGGAGCCAGCACCATCAGGTGCGACTCCACGCAGCTCTCTACATTGCCATCAGGTGTGGCTTCATGCAGCTCGCTACAGGGATGGGGTCAGGACCTGGCCTGCTGGGATTTGGAGTCCAGACCAGGCCTTGGGGCTGGGACAGATGTGAGGGACTGGGGCCTATGCTCCCAACTTGACACTGTGTGTGCCTATTATGCTTTAAGTATTTGAATGTGGTATTGAGCCCAACACCATCCACTCATGCATTCATGGTTTTATATTTTTAAGTTGGAACCTTAAAGAATCATCCTTCAAGCTTAAATTCCAGATCCATTTATGGCACCCTCTCTGAGCTGCAGCCAGCAAGCTTGTTCTTCCATTGTCCTCTGAAGCTCTGTAATTGCTGCCATCAGTCCAGAGTAGATCAACCTGATTCCAGAGCCCAGAGGTGTCTTCTGATCACAGGAAAATGACTAGGTCAGCAACAGTACGAGGCCCTTACCTGTCACTCAAAAGTCATCTCCTCTTTGCTCAAAAACACCCCAATCCTGGATCCAGGTTTGAGATTCCTTTGGACTTACTCTTCCCCTTTGTGGGTGCCACTGACTCAGAATGTGACACACGTGAGGGGGCAGCACTGCCTCAGAATGTGACACATGGGAGGGGGTCACTGACTCAGAATGTGACACATGGGAGGGGTCAGTGACTCAGAATGTGACACATGGGAGGGGTCAATGTCTCACAATGTGTATCTTATAATCTTAGAGTCAGAGTGAACGTGGGTGGGTTGACCAGTTTACATGTTTATTTCCATGTTTTGTCTTTTATGGATTAATGGATGTGTCTCATTTTTTTCATTATTGCTTGCTTGCTTGCTTATTGATTGATTGATCGAGCAATGACTTCTTGTGTATTTCTTTGCTTGCTTACTTACTTATCTATCTGTTCAGCCTATCTCATTTACTTACTTCTTTAAAAAATGACCCACCTAGTTATTTACTTACTTACTTACTTATTTGTTCATTTATTCCTTCACTTCCTTATCTTCTTTCATACATCTGTTTATTTATTTGCTCAGCCTGACTCATTTATTTACTTATTGAATGTTTCAATTAAATAATAATATTTTATTCATTTATTCATTCTTTGTTTGCTTATTTGTCTATTTTTATGTATGTATTTACTTACTTTCTTAATTATTTTTTTACTTTTTAAAATTTACTTAATTTTTTTTTCGTCGGGAATGTACATCATTTATTTCCTTCCTTCCTTCTTTCCTTCCTTCCTACTTTCTTTCTGTCTCCTGACTGTCCTGAAACATAACTGGCTAAGAAAATGGTGGCCTCCATCTCACTGGTGCTGGGTGAGTGTCAGCAAAGCAGCTCCTGAAATGGAATTTGACACACACACACACACACACACACACACACACACACGTATATGACATGTACAGATGGGGGGGTTCCAATGTTTTCAGAGGAAGGTGCTCACTGGTAATAATAAATGTGCTGATAAAAAAGGCTGGAAATCGCTGAATATTAAATCATTAAAACTCTTCAAATAAATAGCAATTCCGTTTCTCTCTCTTTCTCTCTCTCTCTCTTTCTCTCACTCTCTCTCTCTCAGACACATACACACACACACACACACACACACACACACACACACACACCATAGACCAGCACATCTAGACTGACTGCAACAAACAAAAGAAGAAGAAACATGGAAAGAAGACACCCCTGTTGGACAGGATCTGATCTGATCTGAGAATAAATTCATCGAATGGCTGCGAACAGCATTTCATTGAGAAGAGATTCCACATCGTACGCTGTATAGTAAGTTAGTTAGTTAGTTAGTTAGTTAGTTAGTTAGTTAGATAAAGAGGAGCCTGTGAACTGGGTTGGGGTGTGGCTCCTCAGGTCAGGTCAGGTCAGGGAGGGGCTGAGGAGTGTACCATTGGCCTTGACAATAGGCACCAGTCAGGTGTTAGTGTCAGGGCCTGAGAGTTCCTCAAAGGGAATGAATGGAGACCCTTGCTTGTCTAAAAACTGCCTGAGCTTGGGGAAAGAACTTGTGTATAGCCACACTGGCTTGTTTCTTAGGTCCATTTGATATTGAGGGATATTAATGACCAGTGGATGTCAACTCTGGTTATTTTTATTTATTTTTTTGGTGGTAGTGTTTGTGTGTTTCCCTTCTTTGAGTTGTGGTGGTGGAGAGTTGTCAGATGTCTCTGTTATTATGGGAGTTGTTGGCATCCTTGGTTTGTGCTTTGCCTTCTAGTACTTTGTGTAAGGCTGGGTTTGTGGCTACCTATTGTTTAAATCTGTTTTTGTCCTGGAATATCTTTTTTCTCCATTGATGTTGAATGCAAGCTTTTCTGGGAATAGTACTCTGGGCTTGCCTCCATGGTCTCTTAGTGTCTGCCAGCACATCTATCCAAGACATTCTGGCTTTCATGGTTTCCATTGAGAAGTCAGGTGTAATTCAAGCACCTACGGACACCTGATCTTTGATGAAGAAACCAGAAATACATGGAAGACCATTCCTCTCCCTTATAAGAGATCATGTCAGCACAAAGAAGCCACCCTATTGCTGAGACACTCCACCTCACCTCCCAAAATAAATTTGGTGGAAAGGAATTCCCACACAGACCTCAACCTAAAACCAGATATCTTGAACCTAACAGAAGAAAAAGAAGGGAAGATCCCTGAAATCAATAACATAGGAAAAGACTTTCTGAGCAGAACACTATTAACACAGACACTAAGATCAACAATTAATAAATGGGATCTCATGAAACTGAAAAGCTTCTGCATGGCAAAAGATCCCATCATACAGACAAGTGGCAGCTTACAGAATGGTAAAATATTTTTTATCAACTACACACCTAATAGAGGGCTAATATCCAAAATTATATTAAAAAAATCAAACACAATGAATAAAGAACTCAAAAGGCTAGATATCAAGAAAACAAATGACTCAATTAAAACTGGGGTATAGATCTAAACAGAGAATTCTCAATAGGGAATCTTAAGTGGCTAGGAAAGACTTAAATGTTCAACATTCTCAGTCATTAGTGAAATGCAAACCAAGTATGCTTTGAGAGTCCATTTTACACCTGTCAGAATCCCTAAGATCAATAACACGAGTGACAGTTCCTGCTGGCAAGGACGTAGAATAAGGGGGACACTCATCCACTGCTGGTGGGACTGCAGACTCATACAGTCACTATGGATATGAGTGTGGGGGCAACTTAGACAGATGGGAACTGATCTACCTCATGATCCAGCTCTATCACTCTTGGGCATTTACCCAAAGGACACTTTATCCTACAACAGAGACGCTTACTCAACCATGTCCATTGCTGCTCTATTAATAATGCCCAGAAATTGGATAACATATTCAAGACATGAATATGAATGGATAATAAAAATTGGAACCTTTACACAAATGAATATTACTCAGCCATTAAAAATAATTAAATTCACAGTAAAAGGGTAGAACTAGGGGGAGAAATCACCCTGAGTGAGGTACCCAGACACAGAAAGCCAAATGTGGCATGTATTAGCTTACATGTGGATATACAGAATCACAGAGATTAAGCATAGAGTAACAGACTAAGGAGGAGAGAAGCATCTCATCAGGAACGAAGAAATAGAATAGAAAGGTACAGGCTGGTGAGGGGATGTGCAAGGAGAGAAACAGAGGGACGAGGGAGTGTATACAGGGAGAAACAGCTAAAACTAAGGCCACTGAAGTAGTGTGCAGTGGCATGGGTATTGATACAGTTGATGCTTCCTGAAATAAATGCATATGTGAAGGCAATCTAACAGAGAAATCAAATAACAGGGTGATGAGACTGTGTCTGAGAGCTTTCTCCTTCTGTCTTGCATTCCACTCTTTAGGTTGGGATTAAAGATGTGCACCACTGGGATTAAAGGCGTGCACCGCCAGGTTTCTATGGCAAACTAGTGTGGCTACTGAGATTAAAGGTGTGTGCTACCACTTACTCTTCAGCTAAACTTTCTTTATTAAAATACAAATGAAATATCACTACACGTAAGGCTCATGAAACATTGTAAAGGAGGGGACACATAGATTATAAGAGCCAGAGCATCATGGAGTTTGCTGTGACATTGTATCTCCTAGGAATGTCAGATTCTACACCAATAAAATCTTATTAACATGGCTGCTTAAGTATGAGCTGAATAAGGACAAGAGGCAATCTATATTCTCCCTCCTTCTGCTCCTCATTTGGACCTTAAGAGCTCAGACCATTGCTCCAAATTGAGTCTCTGTCTCTACCTCGATCCATCGTCAGATGAAGGTTCTAAGGTGATATGTAAGATATTTATCAGTATAGGATAGGGTCATTTCAGGTTCCCTCTCCTCAGTTGCCCAAGGTACCAGCTGGGGACATCTCCCTGGACACCTGCGAACCCCTCTAGAGTCAAGTTTCTTGCCAACCCTAAGATGGCTCCCTTAGTTAGTTCGCTGCTCCTGTATCCTCCCTTCCTATATCCCAACCATCCCAATCCCCCGAGAAATCAGGACCACGAGGGATGCACCCACCCACTGTGACAGTGGAACTGATTTATTGTGAGCCCACCAAGGCCAGCTGGTCTGGGACTGAATAAGCATGGGTTGAAACTGGACTCTCTGAGCATGGTGGACAATGAAGGCTGATGAGAAGCCAAGGACAATGGCACTAGGTTTGGATCCTAATACATGAACTGGCTTTGTGGGTGCTTAGCCTGTTTAGACGCTCACCTTCCTGGAAATAGATAGAAGACCTTCGACTTCCCGCAGGGCAGAGAATTTGGACTGCTCACCAGTATCAAGAGGGAAGGGGAATGGTGTGGGGGGAGGAGAAGAGGAGTGGGCATAGGGGGAGGGGACTGGAGGGAGGGGGCAATATTTGGGAGGAGGGGAGGGAAATGGGAAACGGGGAGCAGGTGGAAATTTTAATTAAAAAAAAAAAATAAAAAATAACCTTAAATTTGTATCAATATACAAAAATATCTTTAACTAGAGTAAAAAACATATATATATATCTATATATATATCATAAACCCCTCAAATTTGTATCAATATATAAAATTTTATACCAATGAAAATATTTAAGACAAAAAAAAGAGGCAATCTATAAGGGACAAGGGGCCAACCAGCCCTACACAAAGAACTATAGGGAACTCACAAATGCTGGGAGTGGAGAAACAGTTTTAGTCCTACTGTGGGAAGAGTACACGAAATGCTTATCCAATACCAAATGTTGAGCCCTGAATCATACATACAAATAACATTATACTAAATTAAAGTATGTGTGTGTTATAGTTTCTTAGGTACTTAACAGTATGAATCCTTGTGATTTTTTTCACATATACATACTATTATTTTGCTCTCCTTTCTCCCTGTGTATTTATCTCCCTTCAACCTAATTATAACCCTGACAGCATACAGACAAGTAACATACAGATTGGGCAGGCTACATACACATATGCATGTAACAAAATTAATGAAATATCCATGAATTTGAAAGGGAACAAGGAGGCATATAAGAGCGGGTTTGAAGAAAAAAAGTAAAAGGAGAAATGATGTTTCATTGTTACAAAATATTTGTATAACTATGTAAAGATGTGTTGCATTTGTTGAATTTTATGGAAAAATGTGTTGCTGTTTTACCTTGTCTGCCTAAGGCACCTGGTTAGTCTAACAAAAAGCTAAATGGCCAATAGCAAGAAAGAGGTATAGGCAGGACTTGCAGGCAGGGAAACTAAGTAGCAGGAGGAATTTAGGCTTTAAAGGAAGAAAGAAAAAGAGATACCAGGGAGAAACCAGTGGCCAATCAGACACACATGGAGGAAGCAGGAAACCAAGACATACAGAATAAAAGAAAGGTAAAAAGCCCCAAGGAAAAATGTAGATGAATAGAAACAGGTTAAATTAAGTTCAAAAAGCTAGCAGGACGAGCCTAAGCTAAGACTAAGCACTTATAATTAATAAGAAGCATTCATAATAAATTATTTGGGAGTTTCTTGGTGGCCCAAAGGAAAATTCCAACTACACATAATACAATAAATAAAAAAAGTAGTTGTTTTTAAAGAATTAACATAAAAGATAAAAAAGGGACACAGCCAAGACTGTTAAATAGACAAGCTTGTCTCAGAAAAAAAAAGAAGATAAAAAGAGATGTAACTTATCCCTATTACCTGCTCTGAAGAATTTTTCACAGATACTGCCATGGCATAACCACATGGGAATAAGGTGGCCTGCATTAATTAAAAGAGTTTCTAATAGTAAAGTATATTACAGTTGCTTATGACTTAAAATGTCATTATAAAATATCTAGCAAATTAAATTCAACTTGATTACATATCATTTCTTCCCACTACATTCCTTAGGATGAATTTTAATTTATTAACGCCATGTATCACTAAGCTAAAATCCTGATACAATTATCTCACTTGATCCTGAGTGGCATTCAGAAGTAGACATAGAAAGCAAGCTTGTCAGGTTTTTGTGTGTCTATGACTACCAGCCTGATGACTGTAGACTTCAACTTTTTAAACTTTGTACAAAAAAAATGTTTCAATGAGTTCTTTGATGAGGAATGATTTTAGAAGGACTAGTATGTGAAAACTTGCTTTATTTAAGCACCCGTAGAACATTAATCCTTTCTCATTTCAGTCTTCTATAAAAAGAATCCAGGAGTAGTTAATGCATAAGCAATAGCTAATACAATAGTCTTACTAATTGATTTGTAATGACAAAATATGGGAGATCTTGGCCAAACAGAGATAATACTTCCAATTCAAATGTCTTAGCTAAAGTGATTTTGTATTTCTTCTGTAGACTCTTCTCAAACTCACAGAGATCCCCCTGCCGCTGCCTCTTGAGTGCTGGGAGTTAAGGAATGCACCACCACTGACCCGCAAATTTTGTATTTCTTAAGGCATCTTGAAACTATGATGAGTGTTGAAATGAATTTTAAGAACTTTTAGTAATGTAAACTGTACTGGAATACTTTCTGTTTGCCTTTTTCAAAAAAAATATCTTTATTATTTTTATTTTATGTATAAAGTGTTTTGCGTACATGTATGTCTGTATACCACACGTGTGTCTTGTGCCCACCAAGGCCAGAAGAGGGCATCAGACCTCCTGAAATTAGAGTTATAGTTATGGGTCCTGGGCAATTATCCCATTTCTTTGGAAGAGCAGGCAGTGCTCTTACCCATGGAGCCATTTCACCAGCCCCAGGGATATTTTACAAAAAAAAACAACATTAAAAGATACTATGGAAAACAAATCGGCACTGCTGCAAAAGTACTTAATTGTCTCAAACACAGATGAGGAGACACAGTGATGGCTAGGAAAGGCTGAAACTCAAAAGGGTTGCTAGGGACAAAACTACAATTCTAGCCAGAGGCACAACAGCTGCAAGATTTAGAAATCTAAGCTTTTGCCCTAGGACTTCCCACCACTGTCTGGGAATGGGCATAGCCTTCTTGCCTAAGAGTACTTGCAACAGGCATTCTGAAGTCACGTGGGCGGAGACTTTAAAATCCAAATGGCTCTTGGTTGGCATTGGTGGGTGTCTTCCTAAGCAGTTTTGCATTTTACTGGAAGTGGGAGCTGGGGGTCAAGAACCAGAGAGAAAGGTAACTGCTTGCATGGGGTTAATTCTGTTCCTGCTAAGAAACTTTGTGGCATCAGAGACCTGGGGCGGCATCTGCCAGGCTCTGGGTTCAGGGATCAGTAAGTTTGTGTGGGCAGAGCCTGGAGAGGGAAAAGAGGATGCTGATTGCTGACCAAGGTGTTCCCCAGGGAGGGGGGGAAGGGGAGGACTGCCTGGGAGGGACAGGTTAAAACGCTGCTTTCCTGTGGTAATACAGCATCTGAAAAGCCATATAAAAAGAAAAAGTCTGGGAAACTGAAGGCTTGAGAATAAACCTAAGTGGAATGTAAGCAGCAAAACAAGGAGTGATGTGACTCAGTGCACAGCCTATTGTGCTAAAGTCCCCAGCTCAAACAAACAATAAAGTGGGTGTTATTATTTGGTGTTAGTATTTGGGAATCTGCATTGGCCTGCCTGTCCTTAGGGTCCTGACAGGAAACTTACTCACCTGTAGCCACTAAGAGCACTTCACCTGTAGCCACTTCTGGGCACATTTGCTATGGTTCCTTGTAACAGGTGGACCTACCCCCTAACGTCCCCCTTCTCCTGTGTCTACCTCCCTCTCTCTCCTGCACTCTTTACCCCATGGGACTAGTCTGCTCCCCTCTCTGCCTCCTCTGTCCCTTCTCTCTCATCTTCCAATAAGCCTCCTATATAAGCCTTATCGCATAGCGTGACTTCTCTTCACTACATATATATATATATATATATATATATAATTTTATCAACAGTGAGTTCTGTCTTATCCTAGAAAGAAGCCAGGGCAGGACCAGAAAAAGCTGAGTGGCTAGCGTCTAGTGCTGCAGAGACGAAGACAGGGTCTGACATAGGTATGCTTATGATACTAAAATATTTTGAGAATGGAAGCAGCCTCTACATTATGTTATGGAACGGATTGCTTGTCTTTACTGAAAGGGAGATTAGAACCAGAAAGACAATAGTGGGTATTAAACTATGGGGTTAAACATAAAGCAAGAAAAGTAGATATTAGGAAAAGAGAATGAATCCTGATTTTGAAGCCAAAGGAAACATTTTGAGGAGAGTTAAGAAGCCTGAGATTTGTTGTCAAGCAGTCTGTGAGTTACCATTGAAATAGACATAAGAGATACCAGGGATGTACTCGGGATAACACATTGAAATATTGTGATCATGGATTGCCGTGTGATGCAGGAATGATATATGTTCGTTTTTGCATTGCCTTGCTCAAGTGTATTGAATACTTGAAGTTGCATAGGTGTTATCTTTAGTGAGGACTTAAGTATACATGTCAAACAAATACAGCACACAGGGAAAATACTATTGTAAAGGAATACAATAACTAAGTTTTTATTTACTCTTCTACTTCAGAATAAAAGTGATAATTATTGCTTAATGATCCACTTGCATCTGGAACATTTTTCTGATATTGAAATCATGAATTAGGTTTTGAGCATGAAGCGCAATTCCATTTCCACCAGTGGTGCTGGCTGCCTCTCCACACAGGAATTAAGATCTCAGGATCTCGATGAACCAGACCTTTATACCCGTCAAGCGTAAGTGCCTCCAACTATGGATCTCAGCTGCATGCTGCCACGTTCTGTACCTAGTTCTCAGAAACTGTAGAATCAGATGGTGAAAGTGGGTCTTCTCTAGTTCCACACGTGAGTCGCTCACACTCAAAGGTTAGTAATTCCTTCAGAGAGCTTTGGTTTTACTGTCTAAGTCTGTCAGTATTAATTATATTAGCAATTAAACTAAGAAAATGTCAATATAAACTCAATTTAAAATAACAAACTCATTATAAGGTTTCAAAAATAAAATGGTTTTATTTATTTACTTGTTTATTATTTGTTTTGGTTTGGTTTTTGGAGACGAGATTTCTCGATGTAGCCCTAGCTTTCCTGGCACTCACTCTGTAGACCAGGCTAGCATCGAACTTTGAGATCTACCTGTCTGTGCCTCCAAAGTGCTCTGATTAAAGGTGCATGCCACCACCACCTACAATGCTTTTAATTAAAAAAGAAATCTGGGTAAGCAAGATGACTCAGCAGGTAAACGCACTTATCAACAAACCCAAACACCTGCTTTCAATCCCCAGACCCACATGGGAGAAGAGAACCTGCTGCATCAGCAGCTACTGACCACCAGCTGCTCGCTCTCTACCTCTCTCTCTCTCTCTCTCTTTCTCTCTTACACACACACACACACACACCCAAAAAAAAATAATAAATGTAATAAAATTAAAATATTTCCAATGCAAAACAATTTCATTGGGCAGCAACACATGGTCTCCCCTTTTAACGTCAGATCCCTTTAATATCTGACTAAAGAAAGACAGTTAGAATCTATGTCTGCTGCTGCATTCAGACTTTCCTAGCAGCCAGTCTCTAGGAAGCAATGTATGCATGAAAGGATGAGCATGAGAAGAACAAACAGCATCTTAGTTTTGATGTAGTGATACCTAGATATATACACCTTCGAGAACATGACTAGACTAGATAAACAGTTGTCTGGATTGGAGGTGGGGAAGTTTGATACAGATTGACAGGAAACAGTCTGTTATTTGTAGGACCTGGGGTATGACCTCACCTTTTTGTACTTTGAATCCCTTGTGTATAGGAATGGAGATAGGTTGAGCGGTGGTGCACATATTTAATTAAACGGAGGTAGTCTAATCTCTGGGTTTGAGGCCAGCCTGGTCAACACACAAATTCCAAGACAACCAGAGCTACACAGAAAAACCTGTCTTCCAAAAAAAGAAAGAAAAAGAGTGGAGATACTGGGAGATTGCTCCTTGGTTTAGAGTCATTCCTATTCTACCACAGGACCCAAATTCAGTTCCCAGTACCCACATTGGGCAGGTCACAACCACCTCTGACTCCAGCTCAAGGAGATCTGATGCCCCTTTTGTGACCTCCATAGGCACTCTCGTTCATGTGTGGTTATGCCTATGCAGACAAAATATACATAGAATATAAAATAGAACTTTTCAGTTTTTTAATGGAGACAATGGCAGACTCTCCTTTACAAGTAGTTCTGAATATTTATTAAGTGTTCATATAGGTCAACTGCTCTTAAGTTCCTCATGCGTATTACCTCTTGATAATCGAAGACAACTTTCCCTTAAGGCACAATGGCAAACAAGGGAATACAAACAAGGGAGCAGTTATAGGGGCATAAATAGAGATGAAAGTGTTTAGGTTATTGAACAGGCCTTTAGACTACTTGGTACAGAAGATCTATGGGCCTGAAACACACCTTTAAGGATAATATATGTGTTGATAATGTCATGCACAAGGAAATTTGGTTTGTTATTTGTGGTGCTGAGGATTGAGCACAAGCTGAACAAAACAATGAGATATATCCCTGTCACAGAAGTACATTTCATTCCCCCCATATTTTATACCTAAAACTGCTGTAACCTCATGGTATGCTTTCCTGCTTTAAGGAATGCATTGTGTTTAGTTATTTAAAGCTCAAAGACTAATGTTTGATGTTGTTGTGACGATTTGTGTGTGTGTGTTTGTGTGTGTGTGATGGATAGCCTTGAAATAATGCAGACTTGAACACAGAAGGAAATGTTTTTGATTGCCTTCTTAATATGCAACTTGGTATGATTTCCAGCTGTAAAACAATAAAGGATACAAGACCTATCCATGATAAATTATTTATTCAGAAAAATATCCAACATCTATATAAGGTATTAAATTGTCTGATTTTAGTGATTTTGCAGCGTGGTTTAAATTCTGGTTTGTCTGAGACAGGGTTTCTCTGTCTAGCTCTGGCTGTCAGTGGAACTCACTCTGTAGACCAGGCTGGCCTTGAACTCACAGACATCTGCCTGCCTCTGGCTCAGGAGTGCTGGGATTTGCTGGGATTAAAGGTGTGAGCCACTAGCACCCAGTTTTATTGTTTTTTTTCAAAGCAATGTATAAGTAAAACCCACAGTTTTACAAAAATAGCTATTCAAGTAATCCACACAAAGTTGTTTTCACCGTTAACAATTTCTATGGCATCTGACATGGGCTACAAACACGGCCTTGTGGTAAAGTACTTTCTTAGCATGTGGCTTCAGACCTGGGCTCAATTCCCAGTACCACCAAAAAGAACAAAACAAAACAACTACTTTTTACTAGGAAGACCCTTTTACCTTCCTCAATAAAAGAGAGGTCAGGAGTGTGCCTTGTATCAGCAATTCCAGCACTTTGTTATAAGATGCTGGGGGGATTCCAAGTTCCAGGTCAGGCAGGGTCACATAGTAAGACCCTATCTAAAATACATAACAGCCAGGAAATCTTAAAATGAAAAATGGTCTATGTTTAGTAATAGTGCAAGTTAGTTTGAGTCATGAAAAATTTAAACAAAAATCAGTCTATAAGAAAATGTTGATGAGGGTCTGAAGAGGTGGCTCAGCATCTAAGAACACTGCTTACTCTTCCAGAGGTGCTGAGTTCAGTTCCCAGTAACCACATACTGGCTCACAACTGTCTATAGTGTGATCCCATGTCCTCGTCTGACATAAAGTTGGACGTGCAGGTAGAGTACTCATATAAATAAAAATAAGTTTTTAAAGAGAAAAAGGAAGGAAGAAAGGAAGGAAGGAAGGAAGGATGGAAGGAAGGAAAAGAAATGAAGGAAGAAAAATTTGATGAAGCCCGGTGGTGGTAGTGGTGGGAGCACATGACTTTAATCCCAGCACTCAGGAGCCAGAGGCAGGAAGAGCTCTATGCGTTAGAGGCCAGCCTGGGCTACAGAGTGAGCTCCAAGACAGCCAAGCCTACACAAAGAAACCCTGTCCCATAAAACCAAAAGGGTTGATGATCTAAATATTTGTGCAGTAGGACATACCTATAATCCCAGATTTGGAAAGCAGGAGAATCCATTGTTCTGGGCTATGTAAACTCATGACTCAAAAAAAAAAGAAGAATAAAAGAAAAGAAAAACTATATGTATGTAGGACTGGAGTGTTTTTTCTGTGATTAAGAAAACTGTTTGCTCTTGCAGAGGACCTGAATTCAATTTCTGGCACTCACACAGAAACTCAAACCATCTGTAACTGCAGTTCTTCTCATCTAGGAGCACACAACACACATGCTTACATGCAGTGAAGATGTTTATATGCATAAATATACATGTACATAATAATTGACGAAAGGCTGAAGAGGTAGCTCAGCAGTTAAGAGCACTTGTTCTTCCAAAGGGCCTGTGTTCATTGCCAGCACCTGCTTGGTCAATCACAACCCTCAGTAACTCCAGTCCCCTGGATCTGATGCCCTCTTCTGGCCTACTTGAACATTGTGTGCACATGATGTACAAAGTTTACAAAACACCTAGACACATAATTTATTTTAAAAATAATTGAGCAAGACATGGTGGTGCATGCCAGTAATCCCAGCACTCTGGAAGCTGAGAGGAGAATCTTGAGTTCAAGGTTAGCCTGAGCTACATAACAAGTCCAAGGTTACCCTGGTATGTATAGCAAAAACCTTTCTAAATTTTAGAAAATAGATATTAAGATGGATTACAGCATAAACAATAAAATATCAAAATGGAAAAGTCAAAATAACCAGAAAAAATCAAATATTAACTCTCAAAAAAGATTTTATTAACAAATTATTTTACAGATGAATGCTTTCAAATAATTAAATGTCTAATGGTTTTTAAACATGAGAGTTGTCATAGAAAATAAACACAATTATCAAGAGGCTACTATATGCGTGTACAACAATTTATAGGCATCATAATAAAATCAAACCAATCACCGACAGACATAATATACAAAGCTCAATAATTGCTATCAAAATGTATTTGGCAAATAGGCAATTATTATTTAAGATAAGGTCTTGCTCAGATTAGGTGAGTCTCTAGCCAGAATCTTTGGGCCTTCCTTAGTCCTCTAAATGCTGGAATTAGATGCATGCATGGCAACAACTGGCTCAGCAAATGCTTTACGCATGACCATATGCCTGGTACTGTAATAGATGTCTGAACTAATATAGCACAACACCTGCCCCATGGACTCCATTTCAAGTGGGACGATGGCTACAGGAACAAGTATTTCCCATTACAAGATTATTAAGTTAGCTACAAAGTAGTAGATTTCATAATGGCATTTTTACACATGTTTTCTTCTTCCACACCCTGCCCTCTGGCCTTTGCCTTGCCCTCCCCTCTGTCCCATTCTTGCTGTTTTTCCATTGCCCACAACAACCTAATTTCTGCTCTCCCAGTACAATATTGCATTATCTTCTGTCAGTGTTCCTGTACCCTAATCCTTCAGGTCTCTTTTTCCCTCTCACAGTTCTCTAGTTTCATGAGTCATCCACACATGGACACCGACCCACTCACACATAGAAACTTCAATCAAGGCTGCACACATGAGAGAAAACATAGTGCTTATCTGAATGCAGTTTATTTCAGCTAACATTCTGAACTGTAATTTCACCCATTTTCCTACAAATGTCATTTTTTTTACTTTTAAATCTGTGTATATGTGTGTGTGTGTCTGTGTGTGTGTGTGTGACCACAGAGATGAGAGATGTCAGACCCTCCTGGGGCTTGTGTTACAGGTGGTTGTGAACTGCCTGGTTTGAGTGTTGGGAATCAAATGCTGGTCCCCTGGAAGAACAAGAAGTGCTCTTTATCACTGAGGCATATAGGCAGATCATGTGATAGTTTTGGTTGTCGTTCTCAAAGATTTGTTTATCTTTTATTTTTATGTGTGTGAATATTTTTCCTGCAATATATGTGTACATCCGTGGTGACTGTGGAGGCCAGAAAGGGATTCCCTGGAACTGGAGTTATAGATGGTTCTGAGCCACCAAGTGGGTGCTGGGAACCAAACCCAGTTCCTCTGTAAGAGCAGCCAGTGCTTTTCCCTGAGACATCTGTCCCACCACTTTCTCATTTTTGACAAACCTACTTACTGATTTCCTCAGTAGCTGCAATTTATGCTCACAAGCAGTGAGTAGTTTCCTCTTTCCTCAAATTCCTGCCAGCATCTGTTGTTCTGTTTTCTTGATGAAAGTCATTCTGAGCTAGTAAGGTGAGAGTATAAATCATTTTAATTTCACCTTTCCCTGATGGCTTAGGATGTTGAACCCATCATCAAATATTATTTGCCATTTCTATTTCTTCCTTTGAGGACTGTCTGCTCACCTCATTACCTCATGTATGGATTGGATTTGGTTTAATCTTGGCTGTTTTTACATAATAGAACCCTATGCGATACAGAGTTGGCAATGATTTCTCAAATCTGTAAGCTGTCTCTTCAGTTGTGAGGTTCCTTCCATTGTTAGGCAGGTTTTTAGTTTGCTATAATCCATGTGTCAGTCCTTGGGTTGTGTTCTCTGCTGTCACAGTCCATTCAGAAGTTCCTACCTCTGCATAGGATGATTGTTGACACGGGACATAGTTGATGTGTCTTCCCTGCAGTTTCAGCATGTCCTGTCTTCACATGAAGTCTGTGATCTATTTTCAATGTTTCATGTAGTTTGAGACTCGACCTGATTTCATTCTTCTACAGGTACATACCCAGTTTTCTCAGCACCATCTGTAAAAGGATCTTTCCTAATGACATCTGGGTTTAAGGGAAAAATGAAGTACCTGCTAGGGCTGGGATGATGAATCCATGATTAAGAGCACTTGCTGCTCTTGCAGAGGACAAAGGTTCAGTTAACAGCACCCATATGGCAGCTCACAATCCCTTATATCTCTAATTCTAAGGTATCTGATGTCATCTTCTGGAGAGTAGTTGACTGTTCAGTTTTCATGAGTTTGTAGGCATTCTGGGGGTAGAATTGTTGTTGAATTCTAGCATTATTCCATGGTAATCCAATAGTACACAGCTGGTTACTACATTTTCTTTTGTATCTGTGAATGTTTGCTTTGTTACTGATTATGTGATCAATTTTTGAGAGGGTTCCATGAGATGCTGAGAAGAAGGTATTTTCTTTTCTGTTGGGTGGAATGTTCTATAGGTGTCTATTAATTTCATTTGATTCACTATATCTGTGATATCTCTTATTGCTCCATTAAGTTTCTGTCTATTCATCCTGTCCATTGGTGAGAGAGGAGTGTTGAAACCTACTATTAGAGTGTGTGTTTCCCTTCTTTGAGTTGTGGTGGTGGAGAGTTGTCAGATGTCTGTGTTATTATGGGTGTTCTTAGCTTCCTTGGTTTGTGCTTTGCCTTCTAGTAGTTTCTGTAAGGCTGGGTTTGTGGCTACCTATTATTTAAATCTGTTTTTGTCCTGGAATAACTTTTTTCTCCATTGATGGTGAATGCAAGCTTTGCTGCGAATAGTACTCTGGGATTGCCTTCATGGTCTCTTAGTGTTGGCAGCACATCTATCTAAGACATTCTGGCTTTCATGGTTTCCATTGAGAAGTCAGGTGTAATTCAAGTGCCTACGGACTCCTGATCTTTGATGAAGAAACCAGAAATACATGGGAGACCATTCTCTCCCTTATAAGAGATCATGTCAGCACACAGAAGCCACCCTATTGCTGACACACCCCCACATCCCAAAAAATATTTAATGGAAAGGAATTCCCACACAGACCTCAACCTAAAACCAGATATCTTGAACCTAACAGAAGAAAAAGAAGGGAAGATCCCTGAAATCAATGACTTCAGGGATAGGAAAGGACTTTCTGAGCAGAACACTATTAACACAGACACTAATTTCAACAATTAATAAATGGGATCTCATGAAACTGAAAAGCTTCTGCATGACAAAAGATCCCATCATTCAGACAAAGTGGCAGCTTACAGAATGGTAAAATATTTTTTTATCAACTACACACCCAATAGAGGGCTAATATCCAAAATTCTACAAAAAAACTCAAACAAAATGTATAAAGAACTCAAAAGGCTAGATGTCAAGAAAACAAATGACTCAATTAAAACTGGGAATTTTTAAACAGAGAATTCTCAATAGGGAATCTTAAGTGGCTGAGAAAGACTTAAATGTTCAACATTCTCAGTCATTAGTGAAATGCAAACCAAGTCTGCTTTGAGAGTCCACTTTACACCTGTCAGAATCCCTAGGATCAATAATACGAGTGACAGTTCCTGCTGGCAAGGACATAGAATAAGGGGTACACTCATCCACTGCTGGTAGGAGTGCAGACTCATACAGTCACTATGGAAATGAGTGTGGATTTACCTTAGAGAGATGGGACCTGATCTACCTCGTGATAAAAATTGGAACCTTTATACAAATGAATATTACTCAGCCATTAAAAAGAATTAAATTCACAGTAAATGGGTAGAACTAGGGGGAGAAATCACCCTGAGTGAGGTACCCAGACACAGAAAGCCAAATGTGGCATGTATTAGCTTACATGTGGATATACAGAATCACAGAGATTAAGCATAGAGTAACAGACTAAGGAGGAGAGAAGCATCTCATCAGGAAAGAAGAAATAGAATAGAAAGGTACAGGCTGGTGAGGGGAGGTGCAAGGAGAGAAATAGAGGGACGAGGGAGTGTATACAGGGAGAAACAGCTAAAACTAAGGCCACGGAAGTAGTGTGCAGTGGCATGGGTATTGATACAGTCGATGCTTCCTGAAATAAATGCATATGTGAAGTCAATCTAACAGAGAAATCAAATAACAGGGTGATGAGACTGTGTCTGAGAGCTTTCTCCTTCTGTCTTGCATTCCATTCTTTATGTTGGGATTAAAGATGTGCACCACTGGGATTAAAGGCGTGCACCGCCAGGTTTCTATGGCAAACTAGTGTGGCTACTGAGATTAAAGGTGTGTGCTACCACTTACTCTCTGATCTTCAGCTAAACTTTCTTTATTAAAATACAAATGAAATATCACTACACGTAAGAATCACGAAACATTGTAAAGGAGGGGACACATAGATTATAAGAGCCAGAGCATCATGGAGTTTGCTGTGACATTGTATCTCCTAGGAATGTCAGAATCTACACCAATAAAATCTTATTAACATGGCTGCTTAAGTATGAGCTGAATAAGGACAAGAGGCAATCTATAAGGGACAAGGGGCCAACCAGCCCTACACAAAGAACTATAGGGAACTCACAAATGCCGGGAGTGGAGAAACAGTTTTAGTCCTACTGTGGGAAGAGTACACGAAATGCTTATCCAATACCAAATGGTGAGCCCTGAATCATACATACAAATAACATTATACTAAATTAAAGTATGCGTGTGTTATAGTTTCTTAGGTACTTAACAGTATGAATCCTTGTGATTTTTTTCACATATCCATACTATTATTTTGCTCTCCTTTCTCCCTGTGTATTTATCTCCCTTCAACCTAATTATAACCCTGACAGCACACAGACAAGTAACATACAGATCGGGCAGGTTACATACACATATGCATGTAACAAAATTAATGGAAAATCCATGAATTTGAAAGGGAACAAGGAGGCATATAAGAGCGGGTTTGAAGAAAAAAAGTAAAAGGAGAAATGATGTTTCATTGTTACAAAATATTTGTATAACTATGTACAGACGTGTTGCATTTGTTGAATTATATGTAAAAATGTGTTGCTGTTTTACCTTGTCTGCCTAAGGCACCTGATTAGTCTAACAAAAAGCTAAATGGCCAATAGCAAGAAAGAGGTATAGGCAGGACTTGCAGGCAGGGAAACTGAGTAGCAGGAGGAATTTAGGCTTAGAAAGGAAGAAAGAAAAAGAGATACCAGGGAGAAACCAGTGGCCAATCAGACACACATGGAGGAAGCAGGAAACCAAGACATACAGAATAAAAGAAAGGTAAAAAGCCCCAAGGAAAAATGTAGATGAATAGAAACAGGTTAAATTAAGTTCAAAAAGCTAGCAGGACGAGCCTAAGCTAAGACTAAGCACTTATAATTAATAAGAAGCATTCATAATAAATTATTTGGGAGTTTCTTGGTGGCCCAAAGGAAAATTCCAACTACACATAATACAATAAATAAAATAAAGAAGTAGTTGTTTTTAAAGAATTAACATAAAAGGTAAAAAAGGGACACAGCCAAGACTGTTAAATAGACAAGCTTGTCTCAGAAAAAAAAAGAAGATAAAAAGAGATGTAACATATCCCTATTACCTGCTCTGAAGAATTTTTCACAGATACTGCCACGGCATAACCACATGGGAATAAGGTGGCCTGCATTAATTAAAAGAGTTTCTAATAGTAAAGTATATTACAGTTGCTTATGACTTAAAATGTCATTATAAAATATCTAGCAAATTAAATTCAACTTGATTACATTATCATTTCTTCCCACTACATTCCTTAGGATGAATTTTAATTTATTAACGCCATGTATCACTAAGCTAAAATCCTGATACAATTATCTCACTTGATCCTGAGTGGCATTCAGAAGTAGACATAGAAAGCAAGCTTGTCAGGTTTTTGTGTGTCTATGACTACCAGCCTGATGACTGTAGACTTCAACTTTTTAAAATTTGTACAAAAAAAAAATGTTTCAATGAGTTCTTTGATGAGGAATGATTTTAGAAGGACTAGTATGTGAAAACTTGCTTTATTTAAGCACCCATAGAACATTAATCCTTTCTCACTTCAGTCTTCTATAAAAAGAATCCAGGAGTAGTTAATGCATAAGCAATAGCTATTACAATAGTCTTACTAATTGACCTTGTAATGACAAAATATGGGAGATCTTGGTCAAACAGAGATAATACTTCCAATTCAAATGTCTTAGCTAAAGTGATTTTGTATTTCTTCTGTAGACTCTTCTCAAACTCACAGAGATCCCCCTGCCTCTGCCTCTTGAGTACTGGGAGTAAAGGAATGTACCACCACTGACCAGCAAATTTTGTACTTCTTAAGGCATCTTGAAACTAAGATGAGTGTTGAAATGAATTTTGAGAACTTAGGTCCTGATAAAACTGTACAAGAATACTTTTTATTTGCCTTTATTTTTTTAAAAAAGATCTTTATTATTTTTATTTTATGTATAAAGTGTTTTGCCTACATGTATGTCTGTATACCACACGTGTGTCTGGTGCCCACCAAGGCCAGAAGAGGGCATCAGACCTCCTGAAATTAGAGTTATAGTTATGGGTCCTGGGGATTTAACCCATTTCTTTGGAAGAGCAGGCAGTGCTCTTACCCATGGAGCCATTTCACCAGGCCCAGGGATATTTTACAAAACAAAACAACAATAAAAGATACTATGGAAAACAACTGGGCACTGCTGCAAAAGTACTTGATTGTCTCAAATACAGATGAGGAGACACACTGATGGCTAGGAAAGACTGAAACTCAAAAGGGCTGCTAGGGACAAAACTACAATTCTAGCCAGAGGCACAACAGCTGCAAGATTTAGAAATCTAAGCTTTTGCCCTAGGACTTCCCACCACTGTCTGGGAACTGGCATAGCCTTCTTGCTTAAGAGTACTCGCAAGAGGCTTTCTGACGTCACGCAGGCGGAGACTTTAAAAGCCAAATGGCTCCTGGTTGGCATTGGTGGGTGTCTTCCTAAGCAGTTGTGCATTTTACTGGAAGTGGGCGCTGGGGGTCAAGAACCAGAGAGAAAGGTAACTGCTGGTATGGGGTTAACTCTGTTCCTGCTAAGAAACTCTGTGGCATCAGAGACCTGGGGCGGCATCTGCCAGGTTCTGGGTTCAGGGATCAGTAAGTTTGTGTGGGCAGCGCCTGGAGAGGGAAAAGAGGATGCTGATTGCTGACCAAGGTGTTCCGCAGGGAGGGGGAGAAGGGGAGGACTGCCTGGGAGGGACAGGTTAAAACACTGCGTTCCTGTGGTAATGCAGCATCTGAAAAGCCATGTAAGAAGAAAAAGTCTGGGAAACTGAAGGCTTGAGAATAAGACCTAAGTGGAATGTAAGCAGTCGAACAAGGAGTGATGTGACTCAGTGCACAGCCTATTGTGCTAAAGTCCCCAGCTCAAACAAACAATAAAGTGGGTGTTATTATTTGGTGTTAGTATTTGGGAATCTGCATTGGCCTGCCTGTCCTTAGGGTCCTGACAGGAAACCTCCTCACCTGTAGCCACTAAGAGCACTTCACCTGTAGCCACTTCTGGGCACATTTGCTATGTTTCCTTGTAACAGGTGGACCTACCCCTAACCTCCCCCTTCTCCTGTGTCTACCTCCCTCTCTCTCCCGCACTCTTTACCCCATGGGACTAGTCTGCTCCCCTCTCTGCCTTCTCTGTCCCTTCTCTCTCATCTTCCAATAAGCCTCCTGTATAAGCCTTATCGCATAGCGTGACTTCTCTTCACTACATATATATATATATAATTTTATCAACAGTGAGTTCTGTCTTATCCTAGAAAGAAGCCAGGGCAGGACCAGAAAAAGCTGAGTGGCTTGCGTCTAGTGCTGCAGAGACGAAGACAGGGTCTGACATAGATATGCTTATGATACTAAAATATTTTGAGAATGGAAGCAGCCTCTACATTATGTTATGGAACGGATTGCTTGTCTTTACTGAAAGGGAGATTAGAACCAGAAAGACAATAGTGGGTATTAAACTATGGGGTTAAACATAAAGCAAGAAAAGTAGATATTAGGAGAAGAGAATGAATCCTGATTTTGAAGCCAAAGGAAACATTTTGAGGAGAGTTAAGGAGCCTGAGATTTCTTGTCAAGCAGTCTGTGAGTTACCATTGAAATAGACATAAGAGATACCAGTGATGTATTCGGGATAACACATTGAAATTTTGCGATCATGGATTGCCGTGTGATGCAGGAATCATATATGTTCATTTTTGCATTGTCTTGCTCGAGTGTATTGAATACTTGAAGTTGCATAGGTGTTATCTTTAGTGAGGACTTAAGTATACATGACAAACAAATACAGCACACAGGGAAAATACTATCGTAAAGGAATAAACTTAGTTACTCTTCTACTTCAGAATAAAAGTGACAATTATTGCTTAATGATCCACTTGCATCTGGAACATTTTTCTGATATTGAAATCATGAATTAGGTTCTGAGCATGAAGCGCAGTTCCATTTCCACCGGTGGTGCTGGCTGCCTCTCCACACAGGAATTAAGATCTCAGGACCTCGACGAACCAGACCTTTATACCCGTCAAGCGTAAGTGCCTCCAACTATGGATCTCAGCTGCATGCTGCCATGTTCTGTACCTCGTTCTCAGAAACTGTAGAATCAGATGGTGAAAGTGGGTCTTCTCTAGTTCCACACTTGAGTCGCTCACTCTCCAAAGGTTAGTAATTCCTTCAGAGAGCTTTGGTTTTACTGTCTAAGTCTGGCAGTATTAATTATATTAGCAATTAAACTAAGAAAATGTCAATATCAACTCAATTTAAAATAACAATCTTATTATAAGGTTTCAAAACTAAAATGGTTTTATTTATTTATTTGCTTCTTTGTTTGTTTTGGTTTGTTTTGGAGACAAGATTTCTCGATGCAGCCCTAGTTTTCCTGGCATTCACTCTGTAGACCAGGTTAGCATCGAACTTTGGGATATACCTTTCTCTGCTTCCAAAGTGCTCAGATTAAAGGTGCGTGCCACCACCACCTACAATGCTTTTAATTTAAAAAAAAAATCTGGGTAAGCAAGATGACTCAGCAGGTAAAGGCACTTATCAACAAACCCAAACACCTGCTTTCAATCCCCAGACCCACATGGTAGAAGAGAACCTGCTGCATCAGCAGCTACTGACCACCAGCTGCTCGCTCTCTTTCTGTCTCTCTCTCTCTCTCTCTCTCTCTCTCTCTCTCTCTCTCTCACACACACACACACACACACACACACACACAATAATAAATGTAATAAAGTTAAAATATTTCCAATGCAAAACAATTTCATTGGGCAGCAAAACATGGTCTCCCCTTTTAACGTCAGATCCCTTTAATATCTGACTAATGAAAGACAGTTAGAATCTATTCTGCTGCTGCATTCAGACTGTCCTAGCAGCCAGTCTCTAGGTAGCAATGTATGCATGAAAGGATGAGCATGAGAAGAACAAACAACATCTTAGTTTTGATGTAGTGATACCTAGATATACATACCTTGGAGAACATGTCTAGTCTAGATCAGCAGTTGTCTGGATTGGAGGTGGGGAAGTTTGATACAGATTGACAGGAAACAGTCTGTTATTTGTATGACCTGGGGTATGACCTCACCTTTTTGTACTTTGAATCCCTTGTGTATAAGAATGGGGATAGGTTGAGCGGTGGTGCACGTATTTAATTAAACGGAGGCAGTCTAATTTCTGGGTTTGAGGCCAGCCTGGTCTACAGACAAATTCCAAGACAACCAGAGCTACACAGAAAAACCTGTCTTCCAAAAAAAGAAAGAAAAAGAGTGGAGATACTGGGAGATTGCTCAGTGGTTTAGAGTCGTTCCTATTCTACCACAGGACCCAAATTCAGTTCCCAGTACCCACATTGGGCAGGTCACAACCGCCTGTGACTCCAGCTCAAGGAGATCTGGTGCCCCTTTTGTGACCTCCATAGGCACTCTCGTGCATGTGTGGTTATGCCTATACAAACAAAATATACATAGAATATAAAATAGAACTTTTCACTTTTTTAATGGAGATAATGGCAGACTCTCCTTTACAAGTTGTTCTGAATATTTATTGAGTGTTTATATAGGTCAACTGCTCTTAAGTTCTTCATGCATATTAACTCTTGATACTCGGTGACAACTTTCCCTTAAGGCACAATGGCAAACAAGGGAGTACAAAAAAGGGAGCAGTTATAGGGGCATAAATAGAGACGAAAGTGTTTAGGTTATTGAACAGGCCTTTAGACTACTTGGTACAGAAGATCTATGGGCCTGAAACACACCTTTAAGGATAATATATGTGTTGATAATGTCATGCACAAGGAAATTTGGTTTGTTATTTGTGGTGCTGAGGATTGAGCACAAGCTGAACAAAACACTGAGATACATCCCTGTCACAGAAGTACATTTCATTCCCCCCATATTTTATACCTAAACTGCTGTAACTTCATGGTATGCTCTCCTGCTTTAAGGAATGCATTGTCTTTAGTTATTTAAAGCTTAAAGACTATTTAATGTTTGATGCTGTTGTTACGATGTGTGTGTGTGTTTGCGTGTGTGATGGATAGCCTTGAAATAATGCAGACTTGAACACAGAAGGAAATGTTTTTGATTGCCTTCTTAATATGCAACTTGGTATGTTTTCAAGTTCTAAAAAAATAAAGGATACAAGACCTATCCATGATAAAGTATTTATTCAGAAAAATATCCAACATCTATATAAGGTATTAAATTGTCTGATTTGAGTGATTTTGCAGTGTGGTTTAAATTCTGGTTTGTCTGAGACAGGGTTTCTCTTTCTAGCTCTGGCTGTCAGTGGAACTCATTCTGTAGACCAGGCTGGCCCTGAACTCACAGACATCTGCCTGCCTCTGGCTCAGGAGTGCTGGGATTTGCTGGGATTAAAGGTGTGAGCCACTAGCACCCAGTTTTATTGTTTTTTTAAAAGCAATGTATAAGTAAAACCCACAGTTTTACAAAAATAGCTATTCAAGTAATCCACACAAAGTTGTTTTCACCGTTAACAATTTCTATGGCATTTGACATGGGCTACAAACATGGCCCTGTGGTAAAGTACTTTCTTAGCATGTGGCTTCAGACCTGGGCTCAATTCCTAGTACCATCAAAAAGAACAAAACAAAACAAAACAAAACAACTACTTTTTACTAGGAAGACCCTTTTCCCTTCCTCAATAAAAGAGAGGTCAGGAGTGTGCCTTGTATCAGCAATTCCAGCACTTTGTTATCAGACACTGGGGGGATTGCAAGTTCCAGGTCAGGCAGGGTCACATAGTAAGACCCTATCTAAAATACATAACAGCCAGGAAATCTTAAAATGAAAAATGGTCTATGTTTAGTAATAGTGCAAGTTAGTTTGAGTCATGAAAAATTTAAACAAAAATCAGTCTATAAGAAAATGTTGATGAGGGTCTGAAGAGGTGGCTCAGCATCTAAGAACACTGCTTACTCTTCCAGAGGTGCTGAGTTCAGTTCCCAGTAACCACATACTGGCTCACAACTGTCTATAGTGTGATCCCATGTCCTCGTCTGACAAAGTTGGACGTGCAGGTAGAGTACTCATATAAATAAAAATAAGTTTTTAAAGAAAAAAAGGAAGGAAGGAAGGAAGGAAGGAAGGAAGGAAGGAAGGAAAAGAAATGAAGGAAGAAAAAGTTGATAGCCCGGTGGTGGTAGTGGTGGGAGCACATGCCTTTAATCCCAGCACTCAGGAGCCAGAGGCAGGAAGAGCCCTATGCGTTAGAGGCCAGCCTGGGCTACAGAGTGAGCTCCAAGACAGCCAAGCCTACACAAAGAAACCCTGTCCCATAAAACCAAAAGAGTTGATGATCTAAATATTTGTGCAGTAGGACATACCTATAATCCCAGATTTGGAAAGCAGGAGAATCCATTGTTCTGGGCTATGTAAACTCATGACTCAAAAAAAAAAAAAAGAAGAATAAAAGAAAAGAAAAACTATATGTATGTAGGACTGGAGGGTTTTTTCTGTGATTAAGAAAACTGTTTGCTCTTGCAGAGGACCTGAATTCAATTTCTGGCACTCACACAGAAACTCAAACCATCTGTAACTGCAGTTCTTCTCATCTAGGAGCACACAACACACATGCAGTGAAGATGTTTATATGCATAAATATACATGTACATAATAATTGACGAGAGGCTGAAGAGGTAGCTCAGCAGTTAAGAGCACTTGTTCTTCCAAAGGGCCTGTGTTCATTGCCAGCACCTGCTTGGTCAATCACAACCCTCAGTAACTCCAGTCCCCTGGATCTGATGCCCTCTTCTGGCCTACTTGAACATTGTGTGCACATGATGTACAAAGTTTACAAAACACCTAGACACATAATTTATTTTAAAAATAATTGAGCAAGACATGGTGGTGCATGCCAGTAATCCCAGCACTCTGGAAGCTGAGAGGAGAATCTTGAGTTCAAGGTTAGCCTGAGCTACATAACAAGTCCAAGGTTACCCTGGTATGTATAGCAAAAACCTTTCTAAATTTTAGAAAATAGATATTAAGAGGGATTACAGCATAAACAATAAAATATCAAAATGGAAAAGTCAAAATAACCAGAAAAAATCAAATATTAACTCTCAAAAAAGATTTTATTAACAAATTATTTTACAGATGAATGCTTTCAAATAATTAAATGTCTAATGGTTTTTAAACATGAGAGTTGTCATAGAAAATAAACACAATTATCAAGAGGCTACTATATGCGTGTACAACAACTTATAGGCATCATAATAAAATCAAACCAATCACCGACAGACATAATATACAAAGCTCAATAATTGCTATCAAAATGTATTTGGCAAATAGGCAATTATTATTTAAGATAAGGTCTTGCTCAGATTAGGTGAGTTTCTAGCCAGAATCTTTGGGCCTTCCTTAGTCCTCTAAATGCTGGAATTAGATGCATGCATGGCAACAACTGGCTCAGCAAATGCTTTACGCATGACCATATGCCTGGTACTGTAATAGATGTCTGAACTAATATAGCACAACACCTGCCCCATGGACTCCATTTCAAGTGGGACGATGGCTACAGGAACAAGTATTTCCCATTACAAGATTATTAAGTTAGCTACAAAGTAGTAGATTTCATAATGGCATTTTTACACATGTTTTCTTCTTCCACACCCTGCCCTCTGGCCTTTGCCTTGCCCTCCCCTCTGTCCCATTCTTGCTGTTTTTCCATTGCCCACAACAACCTAATTTCTGCTCTCCCAGTACAATATTGCATTATCTTCTGTCAGTGTTCCTGTACCCTAATCCTTCAGGTCTCTTTTTCCCTCTCACAGTTCTCTAGTTTCATGAGTCATCCACACATGGACACCGACCCACTCACACATAGAAACTTCAATCAAGGCTGCACACATGAGAGAAAACATAGTGCTTATCTGAATGCAGTTTATTTCAGCTAACATTCTGAATTGAAATTTCACCCATTTTCCTACAAATGTCATTTTTTTACTTTTAAATCTGTGTATATGTGTGTGTGTGACCACAGAGATGAGAGATGTCAGACCCTCCTGGGGCTTGTGTTACAGGTGGTTGTGAACTGCCTGGTTTGAGTGTTGGGAATCAAATGCTGGTCCTCTGGAAGAACAAGAAGTGCTCTTTATCACTGAGGCATATAGGCAGATCATGTGATAGTTTTGGTTGTCGTCCTCAAAGATTTGTTTATCTTTTATTTTTATGTGTGTGAATATTTTTCCTGCAATATATGTGTACATCCGTGGTGACTGTGGAGGCCAGAAAGGGATTCCCTGGAACTGGAGTTATAGATGGTTCTGAGCCACCAAGTGGGTGCTGGGAACCAAACCCAGTTCCTCTGTAAGAGCAGCCAGTGCTTTTCCCTGAGACATCTGTCCCACCACTTTCTCATTTTTGACAAACCTACTTACTGATTTCCTCAGTAGCTGCAATTTATGCTCACTAGCAGTGAGTAAAGTTTCCTCTTTCCTCAAATTCCTGCCAGCATCTGTTGTTCTGTTTTCTTGATGAAAGTCATTCTGAGCTAGTAAGGTGAGAGTATAAATCATTTTAATTTCACCTTTCCCTGATGGCTTAGGATGTTGAACCCATCATCAAATATTATTTGCCATTTCTATTTCTTCCTTTGAGGACTGTCTGCTCACCTCATTACCTCATGTATGGATTGGATTTGGTTTAATCTTGGCTGTTTTTACATAATAGAACCCTATGCGATACAGAGTTGGCAATGATTTCTCAAATCTGTAAGCTGTCTCTTCAGTTGTGAGGTTCCTTCCATTGTTAGGCAGGTTTTTAGTTTGCTATAATCCATGTGTCAGTCCTTGGGTTGTGTTCTCTGCTGTCACAGTCCATTCAGAAGTTCCTACCTCTGCATAGGATGATTGTTGACACGGGACATAGTTGATGTGTCTTCCCTGCAGTTTCAGCATGTCCTGTCTTCACATGAAGTCTGTGATCTATTTTCAATGTTTCATGTAGTTTGAGACTCGACCTGATTTCATTCTTCTACAGGTACATACCCAGTTTTCTCAGCACCATCTGTAAAAGGATCTTTCCTAATGACATCTGGGTTTAAGGGAAAAAATGAAGTACCTTCTAGGGCTGGGTTGATGAATCCATGATTAAGAGCACTTGCCGCTCTTGCAGAGGACAAAGGTTCAGTTAACAGCACCCATATGGCAGCTCACAATCCCTTATATCTCTAATTCTAAGGTATCTGATGTCATCTTCTGGAGAGTAGTTGACTGTTCAGTTTTCATGAGTTTGTAGGCATTCTGGGGGTAGAATTGTTGTTGAATTCTAGCATTATTCCATGGTAATCCAATAGTACACAGCTGGTTACTACATTTTCTTTTGTATCTGTGAATGTTTGCTTTGTTACTGATTATGTGATCAATTTTTGAGAAGGTTCCATGAGATGCTGAGAAGAAGGTATTTTCTTTTCTGTTGGGTGGAATGTTCTATAGATGTCTATTAATTTCATTTGTTTCACTACATCTGTGATATCTCTTATTGCTCCATTAAGTTTCTGTCTGTTTAGCCTGTCCATTGGTGAGAGAGGAGTGCTGAAACCTACTATTAGAGTGTGTGTTTCCCTTCTTTGAGTTGTGGTGGTGGAGAGTTGTCAGATGTCTGTGTTATTATGGGTGTTCTTAGCTTCCTTGGTTTGTGCTTTGCCTTCTAGTAGTTTCTGTAAGGCTGGGTTTGTGGCTACCTATTATTTAAATCTGTTTTTGTCCTGGAATATCTTTTTTCTCCATTGATGGTGAATGCAAGCTTTGCTGCGAATAGTACTCTGGGATTGCCTTCATGGTCTCTTAGTGTTGGCAGCACATCTATCTAAGACATTCTGGCTTTCATGGTTTCCACTGAGAAGTCAGGTGTAATTCAAGTGCCTACAGACTCCTGATCTTTGATGAAGAAACCAGAAATACATAGGAGACCATTCTCTCCCTTATAAGAGATCATGTCAGCACACAGAAGCCACCCTATTGCTGACACACCCCCACATCCCAAAAAATATTTAATGGAAAGGAATTCCCACACAGACCTCAACCTAAAACCAGATATCTTGAACCTAACAGAAGAAAAAGAAGGGAAGATCCCTGAAATCAATGACATAGGAAAAGACTTTCTGAGCAGAACACTATTAACACAGACACTAATTTCAACAATTAATAAATGGGATCTCATGAAACTGAAAAGCTTCTGCATGACAAAAGATCCCATCATTCAGACAAAGTGGCAGCTTACAGAATGGTAAAATATTTTTTTTATCAACTACACACCCAATAGAGGGCTAATATCCAAAATTCTACAAAAAAACTCAAACAAAATGTATAAAGAACTCAAAAGGCTAGATGTCAAGAAAACAAATGACTCAATTAAAACTGGGAATTTTTAAACAGAGAATTCTCAATAGGGAATCTTAAGTGGCTGAGAAAGACTTAAATGTTCAACATTCTCAGTCATTAGTGAAATGCAAACCAAGTCTGCTTTGAGAGTCCATTTTACACCTGTCAGAATCCTTAGGATCAATAATACGATTGACAGTTCCTGCTGGCAAGGACATAGAATAAGGGGTACACTCATCCACTGCTGGTAGGAGTGCAGACTCATACAGTCACTATGGAAATGAGTGTGGATTTACCTTAGAGAGATGGGAACTGATCTACCTCGTGATCCAGCTCTATCACTCTTGGGCATTTACCCAAAGGAAACTTCATCCTACCACAGAGACGCTTACTCAACCATGTCCATTGCTGCTCTATTAATAATGCCCAGAAATTGGATAACATATTCAAGACATGAATATGAATGGATAATAAAAATTGGAACCTTTATACAAATGAATATTACTCAGCCATTAAAAAGAATTAAATTCACAGTAAATGGGTAGAACTAGGGGGAGAAATCACACTGAGTGAGGTACCCAGACACAGAAAGCCAAATGTGTCATGTATTAGCTTACATGTGGATATACAGAATCACAGAGATTAAGCATAGAGTAACAGACTAAGGAGGAGAGAAGCATCTCATCAGGAAAGAAGAAATAGAATAGAAAGGTACAGGCTGGTGAGGGGAGGTGCAAGGAGAGAAATAGAGGGACGAGGGAGTGTATACAGGGAGAAACAGCTAAAACTAAGGCCACGGAAGTTGTGTGCAGTGGCATGGGTATTGATACAATCGATGCTTCCTGAAATAAATGCATATGTGAAGGCAATCTAACAGAGAAATCAAATAACAGGGTGATGAGACTGTGTCTGAGAGCTTTCTCCTTCTGTCTTGCATTCCATTCTTTAGGTTGGGATTAAAGATGTGCACCACTGGGATTAAAGGCGTGCACCGCCAGGTTTCTATGGCAAACTAGTGTGGCTACTGAGATTAAAGGTGTGTGCTACCACTTACTCTCTGATCTTCAGCTAAACTTTCTTTATTAAAATACAAATGAAATATCACTACACGTAAGTATCACGAAACATTGTAAAGGAGGGGACACATAGATTATAAGAGCCAGAGCATCATGGAGTTTGCTGTGACATTGTATCTCCTAGGAATGTCAGAATCTACACCAATAAAATCTTATTAACATGGCTGCTTAAGTATGAGCTGAATAAGGACAAGAGGCAATCTATAAGGGACAAGGGGCCAACCAGCCCTACACAAAGAACTATAGGGAACTCACAAATGCCGGGAGTGGAGAAACAGTTTTAGTCCTACTGTGGGAAGAGTACACGAAATGCTTATCCAATACCAAATGGTGAGCCCTGAATCATACATACAAATAACATTATACTAAATTAAAGTATGCGTGTGTTATAGTTTCTTAGGTACTTAACAGTATGAATCCTTGTGATTTTTTTCACATATCCATACTATTATTTTGCTCTCCTTTCTCCCTGTGTATTTATCTCCCTTCAACCTAATTATAACCCTGACAGCACACAGACAAGTAACATACAGATCGGGCAGGTTACATACACATATGCATGTAACAAAATTAATGAATAATCCATGAATTTGAAAGGGAACAAGGAGGCATATAAGAGCGGGTTTGAAGAAAAAAAGTAAAAGGAGAAATGATGTTTCATTGTTACAAAATATTTGTATAACTATGTAAAGACGTGTTGCATTTGTTGAATTATATGTAAAAATGTGTTGCTGTTTTACCTTGTCTGCCTAAGGCACCTGATTAGTCTAACAAAAAGCTAAATGGCCAATAGCAAGAAAGAGGTATAGGCAGGACTTGCAGGCAGGGAAACTGAGTAGCAGGAGGAATTTAGGCTTAGAAAGGAAGAAAGAAAAAGAGATACCAGGGAGAAACCAGTGGCCAATCAGACACACATGGAGGAAGCAGGAAACCAAGACATACAGAATAAAAGAAAGGTAAAAAGCCCCAAGGAAAAATGTAGATGAATAGAAACAGGTTAAATTAAGTTCAAAAAGCTAGCAGGACGAGCCTAAGCTAAGACTAAGCACTTATAATTAATAAGAAGCATTCATAATAAATTATTTGGGAGTTTCTTGGTGGCCCAAAGGAAAATTCCAACTACACATAATACAATAAATAAAATAAAGAAGTAGTTGTTTTTAAAGAATTAACATAAAGGGTAAAAAAGGGACACAGCCAAGACTGTTAAATAGACAAGCTTGTCTCAGAAAAAAAAAAGAAGATAAAAAGAGATGTAACATATCCCTATTACCTGCTCTGAAGAATTTTTCACAGATACTGCCACGGCATAACCACATGGGAATAAGGTGGCCTGCATTAATTAAAAGAGTTTCTAATAGTAAAGTATATTACAGTTGCTTATGACTTAAAATGTCATTATAAAATATCTAGCAAATTAAATTCAACTTGATTACATTATCATTTCTTCCCACTACATTCCTTAGGATGAATTTTAATTTATTAACGCCATGTATCACTAAGCTAAAATCCTGATACAATTATCTCACTTGATCCTGAGTGGCATTCAGAAGTAGACATAGAAAGCAAGCTTGTCAGGTTTTTGTGTGTCTATGACTACCAGCCTGATGACTGTAGACTTCAACATTTTAAACTTTGTACAAAAAAAATGTTTCAATGAGTTCTTTGATGAGGAATGATTTTCGAAAGACTAATATGTGAAAACTTGCTTTATTTAAGCACCTGTAGAACATTAATCCTTTCTCACTTCAGTCTTCTATAAAAAGAATCCAGGAGTAGTTAATGCATAAGCAATAGCTATTACAATAGTCTTACTAATTGACCTTGTAATGACAAAATATGGGAGATCTTGGTCAAACAGAGATAATACTTCCAATTCAAATGTCTTAGCTAAAGTGATTTTGTATTTCTTCTATAGACTCTTCTCAAACTCACAGAGATCCCCCTGCCTCTGCCTCTTGAGTACTGGGAGTAAAGGAATGTACCACCACTGACCAGCAAATTTTGTACTTCTTAAGGCATCTTGAAACTAAGATGAGTGTTGAAATGAATTTTGAGAACTTAGGTCCTGATAAAACTGTACAAGAATACTTTTTATTTGCCTCTATTTTTTTTAAAAAAGATCTTTATTATTTTTATTTTATGTATAAAGTGTTTTGCCTACATGTATGTCTGTATACCACACGTGTGTCTGGTGCCCACCAAGGCCAGAAGAGGGCATCAGACCTCCTGAAATTAGAGTTATAGTTATGGGTCCTGGGGATTTAACCCATTTCTTTGGAAGAGCAGGCAGTGCTCTTACCCATGGAGCCATTTCACCAGCCCCAGGGATATTTTACAAAACAAAACAACAATAAAAGATACTATGGAAAACAACTGGGCACTGCTGCAAAAGTACTTGATTGTCTCAAATACAGATGAGGAGACACACTGATGGCTAGGAAAGGATGAAACTCAAAAGGGTTGCTAGGGACAAAACTACAATTCTAGCCAGAGGCACAACAGCTGCAAGATTTAGAAATCTAAGCTTTTGCCCTAGGACTTCCCACCACTGTCTGGGAACTGGCATAGCCTTCTTGCTTAAGAGTACTCGCAAGAGGCTTTCTGACGTCACGCAGGCGGAGACTTTAAAATCCAAATGGCTCCTGGTTGGCATTGGTGGGTGTCTTCCTAAGCAGTTTTGCATTTTACTGGAAGTGGGCGCTGGGGGTCAAGAACCAGAGAGAAAGGTAACTGCTGGTATGGGGTTAACTCTGTTCCTGCTAAGAAACTCTGTGGCATCAGAGACCTGGGGCGGCATCTGCCAGGTTCTGGGTTCAGGGATCAGTAAGTTTGTGTGGGCAGCGCCTGGAGAGGGAAAAGAGGATGCTGATTGCTGACCAAGGTGTTCCGCAGGGAGGGGGAGAAGGGGAGGACTGCCTGGGAGGGACAGGTTAAAACACTGCGTTCCTGTGGTAATGCAGCATCTGAAAAGCCATGTAAGAAGAAAAAGTCTGGGAAACTGAAGGCTTGAGAATAAGACCTAAGTGGAATGTAAGCAGTCGAACAAGGAGTGATGTGACTCAGTGCACAGCCTATTGTGCTAAAGTCCCCAGCTCAAACAAACAATAAAGTGGGTGTTATTATTTGGTGTTAGTATTTGGGAATCTGCATTGGCCTGCCTGTCCTTAGGGTCCTGACAGGAAACCTCCTCACCTGTAGCCACTAAGAGCACTTCACCTGTAGCCACTTCTGGGCACATTTGCTATGGTTCCTTGTAACAGGTGGACCTACCCCTAACCTCCCCCTTCTCCTGTGTCTACCTCCCTCTCTCTCCCGCACTCTTTACCCCATGGGACTAGTCTGCTCCCCTCTCTGCCTTCTTTGTCCCTTCTCTCTCATCTTCCAATAAGCCTCCTGTATAAGCCTTATCGCATAGCGTGACTTCTCTTCACTACATATATATATATATATATATATATATAATTTTATCAACAGTGAGTTCTGTCTTATCCTAGAAAGAAGCCAGGGCAGGACCAGAAAAAGCTGAGTGGCTAGCGTCTAGTGCTGCAGAGACGAAGACAGGGTCTGACATAGGTATGCTTATGATACTAAAATATTTTGAGAATGGAAGCAGCCTCTACATTATGTTATGGAACGGATTGCTTGTCTTTACTGAAAGGGAGATTAGAACCAGAAAGACAATAGTGGGTATTAAACTATGGGGTTAAACATAAAGCAAGAAAAGTAGCTATTAGGAAAAGAGAATGAATCCTGATTTTGAAGCCAAAGGAAACATTTTGAGGAGAGTTAAGGAGCCTGAGATTTCTTGTCAAGCAGTCTGTGAGTTACCATTGAAATAGACATAAGAGATACCAGTGATGTATTCGGGATAACACATTGAAATTTTGCGATCATGGATTGCCGTGTGATGCAGGAATCATATATGTTCATTTTTGCATTGTCTTGCTCGAGTGTATTGAATACTTGAAGTTGCATAGGTGTTATCTTTAGTGAGGACTTAAGTATACATGACAAACAAATACAGCACACAGGGAAAATACTATCGTAAAGGAATAAACTTAGTTACTCTTCTACTTCAGAATAAAAGTGACAATTATTGCTTAATGATCCACTTGCATCTGGAACATTTTTCTGATATTGAAATCATGAATTAGGTTCTGAGCATGAAGCGCAGTTCCATTTCCACCGGTGGTGCTGGCTGCCTCTCCACACAGGAATTAAGATCTCAGGACCTCGACGAACCAGACCTTTATACCCGTCAAGCGTAAGTGCCTCCAACTATGGATCTCAGCTGCATGCTGCCATGTTCTGTAGCTTGTTCTCAGAAACTGTAGAATCAGATGGTGAAAGTGGGTCTTCTCTAGTTCCACACTTGAGTCGCTCACTCTCCAAAGGTTAGTAATTCCTTCAGAGAGCTTTGGTTTTACTGTCTAAGTCTGGCAGTATTAATTATATTAGCAATTAAACTAAGAAAATGTCAATATCAACTCAATTTAAAATAACAATCTTATTATAAGGTTTCAAAACTAAAATGGTTTTATTTATTTATTTGCTTCTTTGTTTGTTTTGGTTTGTTTTGGAGACAAGATTTCTCGATGCAGCCCTAGTTTTCCTGGCATTCACTCTGTAGACCAGGTTAGCATCGAACTTTGGGATATACCTTTCTCTGCTTCCAAAGTGCTCAGATTAAAGGTGCGTGCCACCACCACCTACAATGCTTTTAATTTAAAAAAAAAATCTGGGTAAGCAAGATGACTCAGCAGGTAAAGGCACTTATCAACAAACCCAAACACCTGCTTTCAATCCCCAGACCCACATGGTAGAAGAGAACCTGCTGCATCAGCAGCTACTGACCACCAGCTGCTCGCTCTCTTTCTGTCTCTCTCTCTCTCTCTCTCTCTCTCTCTCTCTCTCTCTCTCTCTCTCACACACACACACACACACACACACACAATAATAAATGTAATAAAGTTAAAATATTTCCAATGCAAAACAATTTCATTGGGCAGCAAAACATGGTCTCCCCTTTTAACGTCAGATCCCTTTAATATCTGACTAATGAAAGACAGTTAGAATCTATTCTGCTGCTGCATTCAGACTGTCCTAGCAGCCAGTCTCTAGGTAGCAATGTATGCATGAAAGGATGAGCATGAGAAGAACAAACAACATCTTAGTTTTGATGTAGTGATACCTAGATATACATACCTTGGAGAACATGTCTAGTCTAGATCAGCAGTTGTCTGGATTGGAGGTGGGGAAGTTTGATACAGATTGACAGGAAACAGTCTGTTATTTGTATGACCTGGGGTATGACCTCACCTTTTTGTACTTTGAATCCCTTGTGTATAAGAATGGGGATAGGTTGAGCGGTGGTGCACGTATTTAATTAAACGGAGGCAGTCTAATCTCTGGGTTTGAGGTCAGCCTGGTCTACAGACAAATTCCAAGACAACCAGAGCTACACAGAAAAACCTGTCTTCCAAAAAAAGAAAGAAAAAGAGTGGAGATACTGGGAGATTGCTCAGTTGTTTAGAGTCGTTCCTATTCTACCACAGGACCCAAATTCAGTTCCCAGTACCCACATTGGGCAGGTCACAACCGCCTGTGACTTCAGCTCAAGGAGATCTGGTGCCCCTTTTGTGACCTCCATAGGCACTCTCGTGCATGTGTGGTTATGCCTATACAAACAAAATATACATAGAATATAAAATAGAACTTTTCACTTTTTTAATGGAGATAATGGCAGACTCTCCTTTACAAGTTGTTCTGAATATTTATTGAGTGTTTATATAGGTCAACTGCTCTTAAGTTCTTCATGCATATTAACTCTTGATACTCGGTGACAACTTTCCCTTAAGGCACAATGGCAAACAAGGGAGTACAAAAAAGGGAGCAGTTATAGGGGCATAAATAGAGACGAAAGTGTTTAGGTTATTGAACAGGCCTTTAGACTACTTGGTACAGAAGATCTATGGGCCTGAAACACACCTTTAAGGATAATATATGTGTTGATAATGTCATGCACAAGGAAATTTGGTTTGTTATTTGTGGTGCTGAGGATTGAGCACAAGCTGAACAAAACACTGAGATACATCCCTGTCACAGAAGTACATTTCATTCCCCCCATATTTTATACCTAAACTGCTGTAACTTCATGGTATGCTCTCCTGCTTTAAGGAATGCATTGTCTTTAGTTATTTAAAGCTTAAAGACTAATGTTTGATGCTGTTGTTACGATGTGTGTGTGTGTGTGTTTGTGTGTGTGATGGATAGCCTTGAAATAATGCAGACTTGAACACAGAAGGAAATGTTTTTGATTGCCTTCTTAATATGCAACTTGGTATGTTTTCAAGTTCTAAAAAAATAAAGGATACAAGACCTATCCATGATAAAGTATTTATTCAGAAAAATATCCAACATCTATATAAGGTATTAAATTGTCTGATTTGAGTGATTTTGCAGTGTGGTTTAAATTCTGGTTTGTCTGAGACAGGGTTTCTCTGTCTAGCTCTGGCTGTCAGTGGAACTCATTCTGTAGACCAGGCTGGCCCTGAACTCACAGACATCTGCCTGCCTCTGGCTCAGGAGTGCTGGGATTTGCTGGGATTAAAGGTGTGAGCCACTAGCACCCAGTTTTATTGTTTTTTTAAAAGCAATGTATAAGTAAAACCCACAGTTTTACAAAAATAGCTATTCAAGTAATCCACACAAAGTTGTTTTCACCGTTAACAATTTCTATGGCATTTGACATGGGCTACAAACATGGCCCTGTGGTAAAGTACTTTCTTAGCATGTGGCTTCAGACCTGGGCTCAATTCCTAGTACCATCAAAAAGAACAAAACAAAACAAAACAAAACAACTACTTTTTACTAGGAAGACCCTTTTCCCTTCCTCAATAAAAGAGAGGTCAGGAGTGTGCCTTGTATCAGCAATTCCAGCACTTTGTTATCAGACACTGGGGGGATTGCAAGTTCCAGGTCAGGCAGGGTCACATAGTAAGACCCTATCTAAAATACATAACAGCCAGGAAATCTTAAAATGAAAAATGGTCTATGTTTAGTAATAGTGCAAGTTAGTTTGAGTCATGAAAAATTTAAACAAAAATCAGTCTATAAGAAAATGTTGATGAGGGTCTAAAGAGGTGGCTCAGCATCTAAGAACACTGCTTACTCTTCCAGAGGTGCTGAGTTCAGTTCCCAGTAACCACATACTGGCTCACAACTGTCTATAGTGTGATCCCATGTCCTCGTCTGACAAAGTTGGACGTGCAGGTAGAGTACTCATATAAATAAAAATAAGTTTTTAAAGAAAAAAAGGAAGGAAGGAAGGAAGGAAGGAAGGAAGGAAGGAAAAGAAATGAAGGAAGAAAAAGTTGATAGCCCGGTGGTGGTAGTGGTGGGAGCACATGCCTTTAATCCCAGCACTCAGGAGCCAGAGGCAGGAAGAGCTCTATGCGTTAGAGGCCAGCCTGGGCTACAGAGTGAGCTCCAAGACAGCCAAGCCTACACAAAGAAACCCTGTCCCATAAAACCAAAAGAGTTGATGATCTAAATATTTGTGCAGTAGGACATACCTATAATCCCAGATTTGGAAAGCAGGAGAATCCATTGTTCTGGGCTATGTAAACTCATGACTCAAAAAAAAAGAAGAATAAAAGAAAAGAAAAACTATATGTATGTAGGACTGGAGGGTTTTTTCTGTGATTAAGAAAACTGTTTGCTCTTGCAGAGGACCTGAATTCAATTTCTGGCACTCACACAGAAACTCAAACCATCTGTAACTGCAGTTCTTCTCATCTAGGAGCACACAACACACATGCTTACATGCAGTGAAGATGTTTATATGCATAAATATACATGTACATAATAATTGACGAGAGGCTGAAGAGGTAGCTCAGCAGTTAAGAGCACTTGTTCTTCCAAAGGGCCTGTGTTCATTGCCAGCACCTGCTTGGTCAATCACAACCCTCAGTAACTCCAGTCCCCTGGATCTGATGCCCTCTTCTGGCCTACTTGAACATTGTGTGCACATGATGTACAAAGTTTACAAAACACCTAGACACATAATTTATTTTAAAAATAATTGAGCAAGACATGGTGGTGCATGCCAGTAATCCCAGCACTCTGGAAGCTGAGAGGAGAATCTTGAGTTCAAGGTTAGCCTGAGCTACATAACAAGTCCAAGGTTACCCTGGTATGTATAGCAAAAACCTTTCTAAATTTTAGAAAATAGATATTAAGAGGGATTACAGCATAAACAATAAAATATCAAAATGGAAAAGTCAAAATAACCAGAAAAAATCAAATATTAACTCTCAAAAAAGATTTTATTAACAAATTATTTTACAGATGAATGCTTTCAAATAATTAAATGTCTAATGGTTTTTAAACATGAGAGTTGTCATAGAAAATAAACACAATTATCAAGAGGCTACTATATGCGTGTACAACAACTTATAGGCATCATAATAAAATCAAACCAATCACCGACAGACATAATATACAAAGCTCAATAATTGCTATCAAAATGTATTTGGCAAATAGGCAATTATTATTTAAGATAAGGTCTTGCTCAGATTAGGTGAGTCTCTAGCCAGAATCTTTGGGCCTTCCTTAGTCCTCTAAATGCTGGAATTAGATGCATGCATGGCAACAACTGGCTCAGCAAATGCTTTACGCATGACCATATGCCTGGTACTGTAATAGATGTCTGAACTAATATAGCACAACACCTGCCCCATGGACTCCATTTCAAGTGGGACGATGGCTACAGGAACAAGTATTTCCCATTACAAGATTATTAAGTTAGCTACAAAGTAGTAGATTTCATAATGGCATTTTTACACATGTTTTCTTCTTCCACACCCTGCCCTCTGGCCTTTGCCTTGCCCTCCCCTCTGTCCCATTCTTGCTGTTTTTCCATTGCCCACAACAACCTAATTTCTGCTCTCCCAGTACAATATTGCATTATCTTCTGTCAGTGTTCCTGTACCCTAATCCTTCAGGTCTCTTTTTCCCTCTCACAGTTCTCTAGTTTCATGAGTCATCCACACATGGACACCGACCCACTCACACATAGAAACTTCAATCAAGGCTGCACACATGAGAGAAAACGTAGTGCTTATCTGAATGCAGTTTATTTCAGCTAACATTCTGAATTGAAATTTCACCCATTTTCCTACAAATGTCATTTTTTTACTTTTAAATCTGTGTATATGTGTGTGTGTGACCACAGAGATGAGAGATGTCAGACCCTCCTGGGGCTTGTGTTACAGGTGGTTGTGAACTGCCTGGTTTGAGTGTTGGGAATCAAATGCTGGTCCTCTGGAAGAACAAGAAGTGCTCTTTATCACTGAGGCATATAGGCAGATCATGTGATAGTTTTGGTTGTCGTCCTCAAAGATTTGTTTATCTTTTATTTTTATGTGTGTGAATATTTTTCCTGCAATATATGTGTACATCCGTGGTGACTGTGGAGGCCAGAAAGGGATTCCCTGGAACTGGAGTTATAGATGGTTCTGAGCCACCAAGTGGGTGCTGGGAACCAAACCCAGTTCCTCTGTAAGAGCAGCCAGTGCTTTTCCCTGAGACATCTGTCCCACCACTTTCTCATTTTTGACAAACCTACTTACTGATTTCCTCAGTAGCTGCAATTTATGCTCACTAGCAGTGAGTAAAGTTTCCTCTTTCCTCAAATTCCTGCCAGCATCTGTTGTTCTGTTTTCTTGATGAAAGTCATTCTGAGCTAGTAAGGTGAGAGTATAAATCATTTTAATTTCACCTTTCCCTGATGGCTTAGGATGTTGAACCCATCATCAAATATTATTTGCCATTTCTATTTCTTCCTTTGAGGACTGTCTGCTCACCTCATTACCTCATGTATGGATTGGATTTGGTTTAATCTTGGCTGTTTTTACATAATAGAACCCTATGCGATACAGAGTTGGCAATGATTTCTCAAATCTGTAAGCTGTCTCTTCAGTTGTGAGGTTCCTTCCATTGTTAGGCAGGTTTTTAGTTTGCTATAATCCATGTGTCAGTCCTTGGGTTGTGTTCTCTGCTGTCACAGTCCATTCAGAAGTTCCTACCTCTGCATAGGATGATTGTTGACACGGGACATAGTTGATGTGTCTTCCCTGCAGTTTCAGCATGTCCTGTCTTCACATGAAGTCTGTGATCTATTTTCAATGTTTCATGTAGTTTGAGACTCGACCTGATTTCATTCTTCTACAGGTACATACCCAGTTTTCTCAGCACCATCTGTAAAAGGATCTTTCCTAATGACATCTGGGTTTAAGGGAAAAAATGAAGTACCTTCTAGGGCTGGGTTGATGAATCCATGATTAAGAGCACTTGCCGCTCTTGCAGAGGACAAAGGTTCAGTTAACAGCACCCATATGGCAGCTCACAATCCCTTATATCTCTAATTCTAAGGTATCTGATGTCATCTTCTGGAGAGTAGTTGACTGTTCAGTTTTCATGAGTTTGTAGGCATTCTGGGGGTAGAATTGTTGTTGAATTCTAGCATTATTCCATGGTAATCCAATAGTACACAGCTGGTTACTACATTTTCTTTGGTATCTGTGAATGTTTGCTTTGTTACTGATTATGTGATCAATTTTTGAGAAGGTTCCATGAGATGCTGAGAAGAAGGTATTTTCTTTTCTGTTGGGTGGAATGTTCTATAGATGTCTATTAATTTCATTTGTTTCACTACATCTGTGATATCTCTTATTGCTCCATTAAGTTTCTGTCTGTTTAGCCTGTCCATTGGTGAGAGAGGAGTGCTGAAACCTACTATTAGAGTGTGTGTTTCCCTTCTTTGAGTTGTGGTGGTGGAGAGTTGTCAGATGTCTGTGTTATTATGGGTGTTCTTAGCTTCCTTGGTTTGTGCTTTGCCTTCTAGTAGTTTCTGTAAGGCTGGGTTTGTGGCTACCTATTATTTAAATCTGTTTTTGTCCTGGAATATCTTTTTTCTCCATTGATGGTGAATGCAAGCTTTGCTGCGAATAGTACTCTGGGATTGCCTTCATGGTCTCTTAGTGTTGGCAGCACATCTATCTAAGACATTCTGGCTTTCATGGTTTCCACTGAGAAGTCAGGTGTAATTCAAGTGCCTACGGACTCCTGATCTTTGATGAAGAAACCAGAAATACATGGGAGACCATTCTCTCCCTTATAAGAGATCATGTCAGCACACAGAAGCCACCCTATTGCTGACACACCCCCACATCCCAAAAAATATTTAATGGAAAGGAATTCCCACACAGACCTCAACCTAAAACCAGATATCTTGAACCTAACAGAAGAAAAAGAAGGGAAGATCCCTGAAATCAATGACATAGGAAAAGACTTTCTGAGCAGAACACTATTAACACAGACACTAATTTCAACAATTAATAAATGGGATCTCATGAAACTGAAAAGCTTCTGCATGACAAAAGATCCCATCATTCAGACAAAGTGGCAGCTTACAGAATGGTAAAATATTTTTTTATCAACTACACACCCAATAGAGGGCTAATATCCAAAATTCTACAAAAAAACTCAAACAAAATGTATAAAGAACTCAAAAGGCTAGATATCAAGAAAACAAATGACTCAATTAAAACTGGGAATTTTTAAACAGAGAATTCTCAATAGGGAATCTTAAGTGGCTGAGAAAGACTTAAATGTTCAACATTCTCAGTCATTAGTGAAATGCAAACCAAGTCTGCTTTGAGAGTCCACTTTACACCTGTCAGAATCCCTAGGATCAATAATACGAGTGACAGTTCCTGCTGGCAAGGACATAGAATAAGGGGTACACTCATCCACTGCTGGTAGGAGTGCAGACTCATATAGTCACTATGGAAATGAGTGTGGATTTACCGTAGAGAGATGGGACCTGATCTACCTCGTGATAAAAATTGGAACCTTTATACAAATGAATATTACTCAGCCATTAAAAAGAATTAAATTCACAGTAAATGGGTAGAACTAGGGGGAGAAATCACCCTGAGTGAGGTACCCAGACACAGAAAACCAAATGTGGCATGTATTAGCTTACATGTGGATATACAGAATCACAGAGATTAAGCATAGAGTAACAGACTAAGGAGGAGAGAAGCATCTCATCAGGAAAGAAGAAATAGAATAGAAAGGTACAGGCTGGTGAGGGGAGGTGCAAGGAGAGAAATAGAGGGACGAGGGAGTGTATACAGGGAGAAACAGCTAAAACTAAGGCCACGGAAGTAGTGTGCAGTGGCATGGGTATTGATACAGTCGATGCTTCCTGAAATAAATGCATATGTGAAGGCAATCTAACAGAGAAATCAAATAACAGGGTGATGAGACTGTGTCTGAGAGCTTTCTCCTTCTGTCTTGCATTCCATTCTTTAGGTTGGGATTAAAGATGTGCACCACTGGGATTAAAGGCGTGCACCGCCAGGTTTCTATGGCAAACTAGTGTGGCTACTGAGATTAAAGGTGTGTGCTACCACTTACTCTCTGATCTTCAGCTAAACTTTCTTTATTAAAATACAAATGAAATATCACTACACGTAAGTATCACGAAACATTGTAAAGGAGGGGACACATAGATTATAAGAGCCAGAGCATCATGGAGTTTGCTGTGACATTGTATCTCCTAGGAATGTCAGAATCTACACCAATAAAATCTTATTAACATGGCTGCTTAAGTATGAGCTGAATAAGGACAAGAGGCAATCTATAAGGGACAAGGGGCCAACCAGCCCTACACAAAGAACTATAGGGAACTCACAAATGCCGGGAGTGGAGAAACAGTTTTAGTCCTACTGTGGGAAGAGTACACGAAATGCTTATCCAATACCAAATGGTGAGCCCTGAATCATACATACAAATAACATTATACTAAATTAAAGTATGCGTGTGTTATAGTTTCTTAGGTACTTAACAGTATGAATCCTTGTGATTTTTTTCACATATCCATACTATTATTTTGCTCTCCTTTCTCCCTGTGTATTTATCTCCCTTCAACCTAATTATAACCCTGACAGCACACAGACAAGTAACATACAGATCGGGCAGGTTACATACACATATGCATGTAACAAAATTAATGAAAAATCCATGAATTTGAAAGGGAACAAGGAGGCATATAAGAGCGGGTTTGAAGAAAAAAAGTAAAAGGAGAAATGATGTTTCATTGTTACAAAATATTTGTATAACTATGTACAGACGTGTTGCATTTGTTGAATTATATGTAAAAATGTGTTGCTGTTTTACCTTGTCTGCCTAAGGCACCTGATTAGTCTAACAAAAAGCTAAATGGCCAATAGCAAGAAAGAGGTATAGGCAGGACTTGCAGGCAGGGAAACTGAGTAGCAGGAGGAATTTAGGCTTAGAAAGGAAGAAAGAAAAAGAGATACCAGGGAGAAACCAGTGGCCAATCAGACACACATGGAGGAAGCAGGAAACCAAGACATACAGAATAAAAGAAAGGTAAAAAGCCCCAAGGAAAAATGTAGATGAATAGAAACAGGTTAAATTAAGTTCAAAAAGCTAGCAGGACGAGCCTAAGCTAAGACTAAGCACTTATAATTAATAAGAAGCATTCATAATAAATTATTTGGGAGTTTCTTGGTGGCCCAAAGGAAAATTCCAACTACACATAATACAATAAATAAAATAAAGAAGTAGTTGTTTTTAAAGAATTAACATAAAAGGTAAAAAAGGGACACAGCCAAGACTGTTAAATAGACAAGCTTGTCTCAGAAAAAAAAAGAAGATAAAAAGAGATGTAACATATCCCTATTACCTGCTCTGAAGAATTTTTCACAGATACTGCCACGGCATAACCACATGGGAATAAGGTGGCCTGCATTAATTAAAAGAGTTTCTAATAGTAAAGTATATTACAGTTGCTTATGACTTAAAATGTCATTATAAAATATCTAGCAAATTAAATTCAACTTGATTACATTATCATTTCTTCCCACTACATTCCTTAGGATGAATTTTAATTTATTAACGCCATGTATCACTAAGCTAAAATCCTGATACAATTATCTCACTTGATCCTGAGTGGCATTCAGAAGTAGACATAGAAAGCAAGCTTGTCAGGTTTTTGTGTGTCTATGACTACCAGCCTGATGACTGTAGACTTCAACTTTTTAAAATTTGTACAAAAAAAAAATGTTTCAATGAGTTCTTTGATGAGGAATGATTTTAGAAGGACTAGTATGTGAAAACTTGCTTTATTTAAGCACCCATAGAACATTAATCCTTTCTCACTTCAGTCTTCTATAAAAAGAATCCAGGAGTAGTTAATGCATAAGCAATAGCTATTACAATAGTCTTACTAATTGACCTTGTAATGACAAAATATGGGAGATCTTGGTCAAACAGAGATAATACTTCCAATTCAAATGTCTTAGCTAAAGTGATTTTGTATTTCTTCTGTAGACTCTTCTCAAACTCACAGAGATCCCCCTGCCTCTGCCTCTTGAGTACTGGGAGTAAAGGAATGTACCACCACTGACCAGCAAATTTTGTACTTCTTAAGGCATCTTGAAACTAAGATGAGTGTTGAAATGAATTTTGAGAACTTAGGTCCTGATAAAACTGTACAAGAATACTTTTTATTTGCCTTTATTTTTTTAAAAAAGATCTTTATTATTTTTATTTTATGTATAAAGTGTTTTGCCTACATGTATGTCTGTATACCACACGTGTGTCTGGTGCCCACCAAGGCCAGAAGAGGGCATCAGACCTCCTGAAATTAGAGTTATAGTTATGGGTCCTGGGGATTTAACCCATTTCTTTGGAAGAGCAGGCAGTGCTCTTACCCATGGAGCCATTTCACCAGGCCCAGGGATATTTTACAAAACAAAACAACAATAAAAGATACTATGGAAAACAACTGGGCACTGCTGCAAAAGTACTTGATTGTCTCAAATACAGATGAGGAGACACACTGATGGCTAGGAAAGACTGAAACTCAAAAGGGCTGCTAGGGACAAAACTACAATTCTAGCCAGAGGCACAACAGCTGCAAGATTTAGAAATCTAAGCTTTTGCCCTAGGACTTCCCACCACTGTCTGGGAAATGGCATAGCCTTCTTGCTTAAGAGTACTCGCAAGAGGCTTTCTGACGTCACGCAGGCGGAGACTTTAAAATCCAAATGGCTCCTGGTTGGCATTGGTGGGTGTCTTCCTAAGCATTTGTGCATTTTACTGGAAGTGGGCGCTGGGGGTCAAGAACCAGAGAGAAAGGTAACTGCTGGTATGGGGTTAACTCTGTTCCTGCTAAGAAACTCTGTGGCATCAGAGACCTGGGGCGGCATCTGCCAGGTTCTGGGTTCAGGGATCAGTAAGTTTGTGTGGGCAGCGCCTGGAGAGGGAAAAGAGGATGCTGATTGCTGACCAAGGTGTTCCGCAGGGAGGGGGAGAAGGGGAGGACTGCCTGGGAGGGACAGGTTAAAACACTGCGTTCCTGTGGTAATGCAGCATCTGAAAAGCCATGTAAGAAGAAAAAGTCTGGGAAACTGAAGGCTTGAGAATAAGACCTAAGTGGAATGTAAGCAGTCGAACAAGGAGTGATGTGACTCAGTGCACAGCCTATTGTGCTAAAGTCCCCAGCTCAAACAAACAATAAAGTGGGTGTTATTATTTGGTGTTAGTATTTGGGAATCTGCATTGGCCTGCCTGTCCTTAGGGTCCTGACAGGAAACCTCCTCACCTGTAGCCACTAAGAGCACTTCACCTGTAGCCACTTCTGGGCACATTTGCTATGGTTCCTTGTAACAGGTGGACCTACCCCTAACCTCCCCCTTCTCCTGTGTCTACCTCCCTCTCTCTCCCGCACTCTTTACCCCATGGGACTAGTCTGCTCCCCTCTCTGCCTTCTCTGTCCCTTCTCTCTCATCTTCCAATAAGCCTCCTGTATAAGCCTTATCGCATAGCGTGACTTCTCTTCACTACATACATATATATATATATATATATATATATATATATATATATATATATATATAATTTTATCAACAGTGAGTTCTGTCTTATCCTAGAAAGAAGCCAGGGCAGGACCAGAAAAAGCTGAGTGGCTTGCGTCTAGTGCTGCAGAGACGAAGACAGGGTCTGACATAGATATGCTTATGATACTAAAATATTTTGAGAATGGAAGCAGCCTCTACATTATGTTATGGAACGGATTGCTTGTCTTTACTGAAAGGGAGATTAGAACCAGAAAGACAATAGTGGGTATTAAACTATGGGGTTAAACATAAAGCAAGAAAAGTAGATTTTAGGAGAAGAGAATGAATCCTGATTTTGAAGCCAAAGGAAACATTTTGAGGAGAGTTAAGGAGCCTGAGATTTCTTGTCAAGCAGTCTGTGAGTTACCATTGAAATAGACATAAGAGATACCAGTGATGTATTCGGGATAACACATTGAAATTTTGCGATCATGGATTGCCGTGTGATGCAGGAATCATATATGTTCATTTTTGCATTGTCTTGCTCGAGTGTATTGAATACTTGAAGTTGCATAGGTGTTATCTTTAGTGAGGACTTAAGTATACATGACAAACAAATACAGCACACAGGGAAAATACTATCGTAAAGGAATAAACTTAGTTACTCTTCTACTTCAGAATAAAAGTGACAATTATTGCTTAATGATCCACTTGCATCTGGAACATTTTTCTGATATTGAAATCATGAATTAGGTTCTGAGCATGAAGCGCAGTTCCATTTCCACCGGTGGTGCTGGCTGCCTCTCCACACAGGAATTAAGATCTCAGGACCTCGACGAACCAGACCTTTATACCCGTCAAGCGTAAGTGCCTCCAACTATGGATCTCAGCTGCATGCTGCCATGTTCTGTACCTCGTTCTCAGAAACTGTAGAATCAGATGGTGAAAGTGGGTCTTCTCTAGTTCCACACTTGAGTCGCTCACTCTCCAAAGGTTAGTAATTCCTTCAGAGAGCTTTGGTTTTACTGTCTAAGTCTGGCAGTATTAATTATATTAGCAATTAAACTAAGAAAATGTCAATATCAACTCAATTTAAAATAACAATCTTATTATAAGGTTTCAAAACTAAAATGGTTTTATTTATTTATTTGCTTCTTTGTTTGTTTTGGTTTGTTTTGGAGACAAGATTTCTCGATGCAGCCCTAGTTTTCCTGGCATTCACTCTGTAGACCAGGTTAGCATCGAACTTTGGGATATACCTTTCTCTGCTTCCAAAGTGCTCAGATTAAAGGTGCGTGCCACCACCACCTACAATGCTTTTAATTTAAAAAAAAAATCTGGGTAAGCAAGATGACTCAGCAGGTAAAGGCACTTATCAACAAACCCAAACACCTGCTTTCAATCCCCAGACCCACATGGTAGAAGAGAACCTGCTGCATCAGCAGCTACTGACCACCAGCTGCTCGCTCTCTTTCTGTCTCTCTCTCTCTCTCTCTCTCTCTCTCTCTCTCTCTCTCTCACACACACACACACACACACACAATAATAAATGTAATAAAGTTAAAATATTTCCAATGCAAAACAATTTCATTGGGCAGCAAAACATGGTCTCCCCTTTTAACGTCAGATCCCTTTAATATCTGACTAATGAAAGACAGTTAGAATCTATTCTGCTGCTGCATTCAGACTGTCCTAGCAGCCAGTCTCTAGGTAGCAATGTATGCATGAAAGGATGAGCATGAGAAGAACAAACAACATCTTAGTTTTGATGTAGTGATACCTAGATATACA